>NW_015390613.1:9391-43488 GCF_001527695.2 Protobothrops mucrosquamatus | reverse complement strand
TGAGTATCATCAGCGTACTGGTGGAACTCCACCCCAAAGCCCCGAATGATCTCTCCCAGCGGCTTCACATAAATATTGAACAGTAGGGGAGAGAGGACCGACCCCTGAGGCACCCCACAAGTTAGGGGCCTAGGAGTCGACCTCTGTCCCCCTGCCAATACAGACTGCGTACGGTCGGTGAGGAAGGAGGAGAACCACTTTCTTCCATTTAAGTTTATTTCCACAAATAAAAATCTTCCTTCTTTGTCAGCTTCCTTTAAGATAGGTGAAAGATGTTTCTTTATATATAATGCAACCCCAGCTTTTTTTTTAAGAGCAGGTGCAGCAAACAAGTCTCCAAGCTTAAAATCTAGCAATAATTTTTGATCTTTAGCCACAATATGAGTCTCTTGTAGACATGTAATATCATTATTAAAATGTCTTAAATAATGAAAAACCTTGCGTCTTTTGTGGGGTGTATTAAGCCCCCCCACATTCCAAGATGAAATTTTAAGCATTGTCTGATTTCAATCCTATAGCAATACTTGAAGCGTAGGACTTAACAAAGACCTTGGGTCAAGCGCCACCTACTGGCTCAGAGGTAGCAGATGTTAACAGGTGATCTGTCATTTGCTGTTCTTTTTCCTTGCGTCTGTGAGCTGCGCGAGTCATTCTTTGTTCTTTTCCATCATCTTTTGAACACCCATTTGAATCCTTTACACCGGAAATAGAAGGGAGGTCCACAATCAGATGCTCAGCTATGCCAGTCTTTTGAGATGTAGGTGGACACTCCACTTGCAGACGCCATAAAATCATTCGCTTTTTTGACCGAATTAATTCTGTAACGCTTACCAGCCACATTCACGATTATGCCCACCGGTATATCCCATCTGAAAATTATTTGTCTGTTCTTAAGTTCCTGCACCAAAAAAGCATAGTCCCGTCGCGCTCTAAGTATTTTCGCTGGGATTTCTTTTAGAAGAATGATGTCTTGGTTTAAAATCTTAAATCTTTGTTGATAAAAAAGCTGCATTATTTCATTTCGTCTCATTTTTCTTGTAAAATACACCACCACATCTCTTGGCAAATTTTTTTGACGAGCAACCCAAGAATTCACCCTAAAAACACGTTCTATTTCTTCATAGATTTGTTCCTGCGATGGACCATCTCTACCACAAGCCAAAAAGGCATCTGCCAATGCTTCTGAAATTAATTCTCTTAATTTTTCTTTTGAATCCTCAGCCAGCCCGCGGATCCGAATCGCATACTCCATGTCCCGAAATTGAGCGACCAAGACATCACCTTTAACATTTTCCAAACCCTCCTCCACGGATTCCAATCTTTGCACGTTCACTTCAGCCCTCTGTTCATTTTCCTCCACCCTTTCTGCCACCCCGTCCACATATTCAGCCAAACCTTGGAAAGCAGTTGTCATATTCAAACGGAAACCCTCATGTTTCTGTAATAATTCTTGTTGTTGCTGTATTACTTGATCAATCTTATTCTCCATTTTAACATCCATTTTTTGTAGCATCTCTGTCATTTGCTTAATACTTTCACTCATTAAATCCTGTATATCTTTACCAGGAGGCGGTGGGGATGAAGAAGATGGTGGTGGGGTGGCGGGTGGGAAGCCGACTTAGAAATTTGTTGGAGCGGTTGAGGAGTCGGAGATGTGATTGATTTTGAAGTTGTTGGCGCCACTCTTCTCAAAGCCATATTAGCAATTTAAGATTTCAAACTATATAAAAGTCTTTTAAACAATTAGTCCAAAGCAAGTAGTGAAAGTATTAAGCGAAAGTTCCAGACCGGAAATGCAAATCACTTTCATTTCTTCTTGCTAAAAAGTTTCATTCCATCGCCATTTTAAGTTCACTTTCACTCAGTCCACCCCACGTATAGGGAAGATCAGAATATTCCAAGTTAGAGTAAAATCCAAAATAAAAAGCAAACTTCCAGGGTCGGTTTGTCTGCATATAATGACTCACAGTTCAATTTAAGTTGCAGCGGTGGCGGCGGCTTCTAGCTTCGCCGAAGCGAAGGCGTCCTGGATCGCGGAGAATCCCCAGGGCTCCGGAGGAGTTCTAACCTACATCGTCCAAATAGGATGACTCGGGAACTCAACTCCTACCCTGGGCAACTCACCGATCCCCCTATGCCCGGGGGAAAGGTATCAGGCCATTTGACAGCTGATGCTTGCTGTCAAAACGGCTTTTACGCGAAAACAGGTGGGAGGCAGCTGTTGGCTGCATCCGACGAGGTCGCCTGCACACCGGAAGTCCTAATCTTCCTATCTTCTAGTATTGCTTATTATTTAGCACATTATTATTTAGTACACAGGAAGAGCTTTTGGGGATAATGCTTTGAATCTATTGATGTGGTTAGCCATTGGTCAAACTGCTTTATTAAAGCAGCTTATGAGCCCTGGTGGGGCAGTAGTTAGAATGCAGTATTGCAAGCTAACTCAGGTCACTGCCAGGAATTTGATTATGACAGACTCAAGTTTGACTCATCCTTCCATCCTTCCAAGGTTGGTAAAACGAGGACCCAGATTGTTGGGGGCAATATGCTGATTCTGTAAACCACTTAGAGAGGGCTATAAAAGAACTATGAAGCGAGATATAAGTCTAAGTGCTAAGTGCTTGCTATTGCTAAACAGAAATAATGCCAATTTGAGCAGACCATCTGTTTCTTGCTCAGGAATCCCTGACCATAAAGGTGATGGGCAGGACCAGGATACCAAATTGCATAGGAAGGTTTTTAGTAAGGAAGACTAATATTGGTAATATTGATAACATCTTACCCTACCTTGTAACTTTTAACTTGTAACCTTTAGTAATAGCAAGAGCAATAGCGATCAAAGATGTATACCACTCCATTGGGCTTTAACACACTCTGGGAGTGATTTACACTGTCAGCATATTGCCCCCAACCATCAGGGTTCTCATTTTACTGACCTCAGAAGGATGGAAGGCTGAGTCAAACTTGAGCTGGTCAGGATCGAACAGCTGGCTGTGGGCAGTTCAAGCTTTAGCTGAACTAAGCAACCCAAACTCATTTTATTATAAGGTGGATGACATATTGATTAATTAAAACTGTCTTACTATGACCCTGAAGATGTAAGCAAGATGTATGCTGCCTTTAATGATTATTTTATCATGATATGTATTTCCATGATTGGCATCATGGCAATGTATGCTTTTCAAAATTGCATCAAAGGGGGTCCACTCCAAGCAGAGGTGTGCCCATTTGGAACTTGCTTCTGGGTAGACCTTTTATTTACATATAAAAGGGGTTTTTTTTCCTTTCCACCTGACCTGTGTGGGTCATTGGGCCTGTATGTTTAGGTAGGAGGACATGAGTTTTGGGGGACAACAATAGTTTTTCATATCTATCATAACTGAAGCTGTGCCTTTTATGCCCTGTGTTATCAGCACCAGCAATAGAGAAAGATTCATTGGTGTACAACAGTGGTTCTCAACCTGTGGGTCAGGACCCCATTTGGGGTCGATCGACCATTTCACGGGGGTCGTCAAGCAAGGCTGTCCGCCATTTTTTTTGTCCGCCATTTTTTTCCCCTTTTCCGGTGGGTGCCTTACCTCCCTTGGGCTGGGCCAGCTGGTGGTCGGCCTGCTCCATGTCTGCCGCTTGCCAGCTATGCCTCGGCCGGCGCAGGGGGCGGAACCACACATTCGCGGCGCTCCCGGGCAGGAAAAGTCCTCGACTTACGACCGGTTGGGTAGTCCTCGACTTATGACTGGTTTAGTCCTCGACTTACGACTGGTTTAGTCCTCGACTTGCGACTGGTTTAGTCCTCGACTTACGACCAGTTGGGGTCGTGGCATTAAAAAGGTTGAGAACCACTGGTGTACAAGCAGTACCAGACAGGATGAGAACGCTGTTGTAGGGGGAGCTTGCAGCCATTAAAAAGACTGAGCTTAATGCATCTAGGACCAAAACTCTGTGATGCAGATCCATCATTAAGAAGCTAAAAGTAGGCTTGTTTTCTCTGGATTTGGCTAATAATTCTCCCCCAAACAACAGGGATAATTGTGCAAAGCTCTACTGATTACAATCTAAATATAATTAGTATTTCTTTATAGTTAAAACTTTGCAGCCTAAGAGGAATTTCAGACTCTCATGGTTTTGAAAGTAGAAGGAATACAGATTCATGGATTTTCTATTCAGTCCATGATGACTTCAGAATAATACAGTGATGGGGTGACAGGAATCTATAAGTGATAAACTGGTAACCTTTAGTAATAGCAAGAGCAATAGCGATCAAAGTTGTATACCACTCCATTGGGCTTTAACACATTCTGGGAGTGATTTACACTGTCAGCATATTGCCCCCAACCATCAGGGTTCTCATTTTACTGACCTCAGAAGGATGGAAGGCTGAGACAAACGTCAGCCGGTCAGGATTGAACAGCTTGCTGTGGGCAGTTCAAGCTTTAGCTGAACTAAGCAACCCAAACTCATTTTATTATAAGGTGGATGACATATTGTTTTCTCTGGATTTGGCTAATAATTCTCCCCCAAACAACAGGGATAATTGTTCAAAGCTCTACTGATTACAATCTAAATATAATTAGTATTTCTTTATAGTTAAAACTTTGCAGCCTAAGAGGAATTTCAGACTCTCATGGTTTTGAAAGTAGAAGGAATAGAGATTCCTGGATTTTCTATTCAGTCCATGATGACTTCAGAATAACACAGTGATGGGGGTGACAGGAATCTATAAGTGATAAACTGCTTTGGGCTCATGGATGTACCTATTCCGAAGGGCAGAAACTCTTCTCGTTCAATGAACTTCCCATCCTTATCTAAAAAATGATTTGGGTTGAATTCTTCAGGTGTCTCCCATTGTTCAGGGTCAAGAAGAACAGAACGCAGGTCTGGCAAAATCATGGTCTTCTGCAAAAAATATTCAGACAATATTGATGAAACCTTTGGTTTTAGCTTGTCTTGATAGACCCACATTTGTTCATTTCCAAAGCAGTTTCTGAGAGCAGTGGCTGTTCTTAGCATTTCTCACCTTTGGAATGTGGTAACCCTTCACCGTCACATCCTTTGTAGTTTGCCTGGGAAACCCAACTAGGAAGACACTTTTAAAACGCTGCATTTCATGAATCACGGCATTGGTGTAGGGCAGCTTCTTCCGATCCTGATAGGAAATTGAGACCGAGGAACTAAAGGCTTCTTCAATCTCCTTCTGGACTTTCTCTAGAAAAAACAATAGAAATAGAAGCCTCTTTTTCATTATTATGTTTCGCTTACTCGTTTCCGAATTTTAATCCTTAACAGAAGTTTAGGACATAGAATAGCATTTAGGGCATTAAATGTAATCCCATCCTTTTTTAAAAATATTATGAAGGAAAGCAGATTGAAAATGCATTTCCTGTGCTCTGATCACATCCAGTCCAAACAGGTGCAGAATATTGATTCAGTTTAAATATTCTATGGAATCTTTTTCAATCTACACTGTGTGCACAATTATTAGGCAAGTGAGTATTTTGACAGTACAGAATAATTAAAATAAAGAGAATTAAATAAAAAAGTGATAAAGTACAGGTAGTCCTCGATTTACAACAGTTCGCTTAATGACTGTTTGAAGTTACAATGGCACTGAAAAAGTGCCCCCCAAGCCACAGCCGAGCAAGACACCTGCCTGCCCGCCCGATGGTGCTCGTCCTCCTATCTGAGATTTTCATTGTTGTGAGCATTTCTGTTGAGGATTGGCAGTGGGGGTGGGGTGGGGGTGTTTGGTTTTTATTCCCCCTGTCTGCTGGGTGGTTGCAGCAGGTTTTGGTCACTTCACACGATCCTGGGACACTGTGACCATCATAAATATGAATCAGTTGCCAGGCATCTGAATGTAAATCACAAGACCCTGGAGATGCTGCAACATTCCACTGATCGGCGCTTCTTCTGGGCTCAGCAGAAGCGTCAGGATCAGTGCTGCTTTCCAGCTGATTGGTGCTTCTTCAGGACTCAGCAGAAGCACCAGGATCAACACTGAGCTCCAACTGGAGCCTGGCGCTGATCCTGGCGCTTCCCCTGAGCCCTGACAGCCCCGAAAAAGCACTGATCAGCTGGAAAGTTACACTGACAGCCCTGCAACTCCAGCCATCTCTCACTCAGGCTTGTGCGGTGCTGCCACCAGTTCAGCTCATTCCCCTCCCCCGCTACCACTTTTCTAGGATGTTCGCGTACCACCTGCCAGGTGCCAATGTACCACAGGTGCTACCCGTACCACTGTTTGAAAAACCCTGCCCTAGACCAGGGCTTTTCAACTAGTGGTACGTGTTCCACCTGTGGTACTTTGCCACGTGGTAGGTGGTATGCGACTGCTAGCCAAGTGTAGCAGGGGAGGGGAAAGAACCGAAATGACCCAAGCCTGAGAGAGAGGCAACTGCAGCTGCATGACTGTCTCGGCTGGCAGAAGCCCCAGGAGCCAGCAGGGCTCCAGTTGATTGGCGCTGCAGGAAGCAGTTTGGAGCTGGAGGTGAACTGAAGAAAAAGAGGGGGAGGAGAGGAGAGGCTATAAAAGGATGTGGTTTGAGTGGGGGAAGGGAAAAAAGACATCAGGAAAGGTTTAATCCCTTTAAGCAATGAAATTAGTTTTACCTCCTTTAATTCAATCTGTCTATAGCTTTTAGAAAGGTTTCTTTGAAGGTAAAGAGGCTTAATTTAAAGCTAAACCTTTTGCAATTGCCGGAGACTTTCAGTCTGGGATTGCAACATTGTGACACGTGACATGCCTGAGGCAGCTTAAAGAGAAAAAAAAACCGGAGGCTTATTTTGTGAGCCTTTCTTGCTTTGCACTTGATTCCTGTGTCTTTAAGGGTACAGGTAAAGGATTGGGGGGGTGCATGCTTACTACACTGTGAAAGAGCTCAGAAGAGAGAGAGGAAGAAGGGCCAACCAGCTAGCTTAGGAGTCTACAAACATAGCTTTAAGATCTAAACCAAACTTAAAGATCTATGGACTTCAACTCCCAGAATTCCTCAACCAGCCATGAGGGCTGAGGAATTTTGGGAGTTGAAGTCCACAAGTCTTAAAAGTGCCAAGTTTGAAGACCCCTGAAGTAGGTGGCAGTAGTGCATATTAATAAACATGGATAAATTCATCATACATTTGTCAGTGCAAAGGGAAAGGGATTCAGCAAAGGAACAGCCACCAAAGAAATTAAAACTGGTACTTTTTACTTTTTTTCTACAGTTTGTAACATTTTATTAGATTATAGAATAAAATACAAAAATACAAAAGCAAATAGTAGGACACGGTGGGGAGGAAAAAGGGGGGGGAAAGTGAGGGGGAGAAGGGAAAAAGAACAGACTTCCTCTGTTGCAGTAGAAGGAAGCATTAACATTGAACCTCAACTTTTTACTTTTCCATAATATTATAAAATAGCCATTTCTATAACAACAAATGAATCTAATCAGTAAAACCCAAAATCCCCCCCCCTTTTTTTTAGTCATCAGGTTTTTGACACCTTGCTAAGCACTGGTGGTACTCAAATATTGTCATGTCCTAAAAGTGGTACAATCTGTGAAAAGGTTGAAAAGCCCTGCCCTAGACCACAGAGGTCTCCAACCTATGGGCCGCGACCCACTACTGGTCCATGGCCTCTTAGCCACTGGTCAACATGAGTGGCTGGCCAGTGTGAGTGCACGTGTGCACGTGCTCACCCCCCTTTTATCAGCCCTAGCATCACTGTGAGCCTCTTGCCAGCTGTAGCCTTGCCATGAGCCTTGCGCTGGCACCACCAGACCCATTTGCAGAATGCGCATGTTTGTGGCCCCATTTGTGCGCACGCATGCACAGCCACATTTGCATGTGTGTGCATGCATGCATAAAGGTGCCTACCCCTCCTTTTCCCACCGGGCCACCAACCCAGAAATTTTGGGGATTCCTCCTCTACACCCACTCCATAAAAGGCTTTAAATTCATCTTAAATTGGACCCAGAACCAAACTAGCAACCAGCACAGCTCATGTAACAGTGGTGTTATATATGCCACCCAAGGGATCTCTAGAAGTAGCTGCACCACTGGATTTTCTACCAGCTGTAGCTAACAAATACTCTTCAAGGGTAGCCCAAGTAGAGCATATTGCAGTAATCCAACTGAGAGATTACAAGGGCATGGGAGACCCTGCACATATCCTCACAATCCATGAAAGGGTACAATTGGCAAATAACATGAAATTACACAAAGGGTCTCCTAGCCTTGACAGCCACCTGTTCTTTCAGCAGGATCTGTCTGGCAAAATGCAGTCCACTCAGAACTAAAGATGATAAACCCCGAGATCCTTGAGTCCCTTTGTTCCCACAGTGACTCCATCTTACCAAAAGAAGGTGTAGGGGTGACATGATAGCAGTGTTCCAATGTTTGAGGGGTGTCTTTAAAGATGAGGGGGTCAAACTATTTTTCAAAGGACTAAAAGGCAAGACAAGAAACAATGATTGGAAATTAACCAAGGAGAGAAGCAACCTAGAACTAAGAAGAAATTTCCTAACGATAAGAGTAATCAGCCAATGGAACAACTTGTCTTTTGAAGTTGTGGGTGCTCCATCACTGGAAGCTTTTGAGAAGAGAGTGGAGAGTCACTTGCCTGGAATTGTATACGTCTTCTGCTTGAGGAAGGTTCCTTCCAATTCTATTATACTATGTTCTACCAGGGTTAAGCTGAAGCCTGTTGTCCCCCATGCAGACACCCACGGTGTCCAGGCATTGCAAGAGGGTAACTACAGCATCACTTAGGTCACTAGGCTGGAGATGCAAAGTTGACTATTCTGGAAAAAATGATGATGCCTCGCCCCATGGTGTTGGATGATCTCACCAAGCAGTTTCATGAAGATTTAAAAAGGAACAGAGAGAGGACGGAGCTCTGCACCATGACACAAATGAGAAGCTTTGGAGTGGACCTCTCACTCCCTATCACCACCAATTGGGACTGGCCTTGAAGAAAAGAGATGAACCAGTGCAACACTGCACCATCCAGTCCCGATTCCCACAGCCAGCTGAAAAGGATACCACAGTTGATGGTATCAAAAGCCGCAGAGGGGAAAAGAAGAACAATGATGGACGTGCCATCCCCATCCCATTCCCTCCAGAGATCATCCACAAGTATAGTTAATGCTGTCTCTGTCCCATAACCAGGCCTGAAACCTGGCTGAAAGGGGTCCAGATAATCCATTTCATCCAGGACCCATACTGCAACCATTTTTTCCACTACTTTCCCCTTCATTAAAAAGTGGAGATGGCAAACTGGACAGAAATTGTCAAGATAGGTGTGGTTCAGTGAAGGAGACTTAAGGAAGAGTAAGATCAAGGCCTCCTTAAATGGTGCTGGCAACATCCCCTCTGCAGTGATGTGGCATTTTGTCACTCTTAGCACCACGAGGTAAGGACTTAATGGCAACTCTGATCCATTTCCAGTCATAGGCATTTTTTGTATTCCTCCAGTGGCATTTGTCTCTTCAACATCCTCAACTCCTCCATAAACCATTGGAGTGTTGGAAGCAATGGGCCAAGAGAGGGCACATGGGCACAATCTTGTCCACGGCTGCAGCTATTTTCTGATTCCAGGCTGTGCCCAGAGCCTCCAAAGGGCCACACAGCAGATCCCCAAGGACAATCCCACAGCTCCTTCTGGAATCTGAATGGTCCATCAGTCATCAAGAAGGGACTATGTGAATAGGTCCAGCCTCCCTGCAGAGGGGGCAGTGCTGGAAAATCTCAAGGACACCACTGTGTAGTCTGACCATGACAGAGGGAATAATGATAACTCCCAGAGCAGATCACATTGCCACTGTTTTGACAAGCAGATCATGTCTTCAAGGGTGTCCACTGTCCTAGGTTGGGCCATGGATAACCTGAGAAGGCTACCTTGGTGGTCATGAACACTTAAACTGCTTCTGGGGCCTGCCACTGGCACCTGTTTACTGTATATTCCTGCCCATCACCACTTGAATTGGTTTTCCTGCCCTAAACCCTGTGAGATGATCTTCCACCCCTAAACCTGACCTCCCGCTGTGCTGGCAGACCTGCCATTCTGCCAGTCATACAGTCTCACCCAATGTGTGGCATTTTCACTGTAGCTCTTAGTGCCAATGGGAATCCTTATGGTCCACAATCTCCACAAACACACTCAATGTATTCCCACCTTGAGCTGCTCTCTCCCACTGGCCAAACAGAGAGGAGACCACATTCGCATATATAGGCTCTTCTCTTCTCACACCCAGGCAAACGTACAATAGCCACACATTGAAGTGACCCCTATGCTCTCAACCTAGGGCCCAACTCACTATCACCTCAGGGTCTTGGACTCTGTACCCTCCATCAGCTTCTCCCTGTCAGTCCCAAAGGCTTGTTGCCATCAATGTTCTTCAGAGCATCTCTCCTTATCCTTAAAGCTACTGCCAGCTTCTGGACTCTAGGTACCGGTATGTTGGAATTCCAAAGTTTGCGACCATAACCTGGTGTTCAACACCAGAAGGCTCCAAATTCATCTCTGATCTCTGGCCTTTATACTCCTTCTTTCCATCTCTGATCTGGGTCACATAGTTCACTGCGAAGGCCCCTGTTGATTCTCTGGGCCAGTTCTTGCTTCCTTTCCCTGCCAACATGACATCCTTCTGGGCTGCCTCCAGCTCCAGCTACAAGCTGGCTCTTCCCTATACCTCCACCAGCCTTCCACCCTCAGCACAAACTCTTTGGCATGGCTTCCAGCCCTTCAACCCTTTCAGACTTGGCACTCAGTCAGACTCAGGGCCACTTCTCTACTTCCCACCAGTCTCATAGGAGCGTGGTGGCTCACATGGCTAGAATGCTGGGCTGACAATCTGCAAGCCATCGTTCAAGACCGGAGGGCTGCTTTTTTTGTTGGGTATGCTACTGACATTTGCTCCAGCTCCTACTGACATAGAAGTTTGAACGCTTGCAAACATTGGTGGGCTCATTTAGGGACATGAAAGGAGTCCCCAAATGAGCATTCTCTAAGCAACATGATGATACCAGTTAGTACTTTTAACATCTTGGTACTTCCAACATTTTATGACGATGAACAGTCTGTTGTCCCAGTTGTGTCCCTCAGTGCTGCAGACAATGGCCCTTGATTGGCTCCCACACTCCACCCCAAATCTGTGGCCAGGGATCTGCCCTGGTTGCCAGGATGAAAATATAAGCTTCAACTGCCTCATGAATCCAGACAAATCCTCTGTCTTTGCCACGCCATTCCAGCTTGGTTTCTTCAGTTTCGTTTGCTGCTCCAAGTGATAATCCTCCACAATTTCCCCATCCCTTCCCTTTATCACAGGGAGCCTTGTGTCATGCATCCACTTGTTCCTGCCATCTTGATTTTTTTCTCTATATTATCATGCTGAAATTTGGTCCTCTATATGCAATTTAGGCCAGAAACAAGTAGCAAATCTGAAAACCAGGGTATATTTCTTCTTTGAACGTGTTAAATGTTTTAGATTTATACTGATTCCAGTTTTTAGTTCCTCACTCAACATTTTATTGAGAATTCAAAGAAGGCTCTCTGTTTGTGCATTCCTGGTTTTTCTGTAATCCTGCTAAGTTCATGCCCCTGCTTATAGGGTCAAGAATCTACATAGGAAAATTATTATGAAGAATCCATTCAGTTCCTCATTCAATAGCTTAGCATTTCAAATAATTTCTGTATATTATAGAACCTGAGACTGGCCCTTGTTCCCACAGCCCAGATTTCTCTCACCTTGGATGTCAGGATGATTGGTCAAGAGGAGCAGTGCCCACTTCAGAATAATAAAGGTTGTCTCTGACCCAGCACCAAAAAAATCAAAAATACACCGAGCCAGGTTCTCTTCATTGTAGGTAGAGTTGGTGTCATTCCTGCTCTGATGTTTAAAATGGAAAATGAAAATTACAATTAATTCTATGCAGGTTTTCTATAGTTATTTTGTCTCTGTATTGCAAGTCAAGAGAATAAATATATTCCTGGTAGTTATATTGGAAAATCAATGCATGAGAGTAAGAATTAAAGTGTTATGTTCACACTGAGTAAAACGCTATATTGAAGTAGCCAAGATCAAAGAGAGATTTGTCTTTGGAAGAACTTGAATTCATCTCCTTTTATTTTGTGGTTCTTTGCCTTAGTAAATGCTTGCATGTGGAACGGTGATTAATGTGCACCTACTATAGTGAATCACAAAACATCACAAGCAGGAGTATCTGCATGCATTGTAATTTAAAGTTATGCCCAAAAGTGATGCACATGACCAATCTCACTACCAGCTTTTGTGGATACTCTGACACACCATGACAATTCATGCATTTTTCAGAATACAGGTAGTCCTCAATTTACAACCATTCATTTGGTGATCATTCAAAGTTTCAATAGCAGTGAAAAACATGATGTCAACCTTCAAATGAATTGGGCTGCAGCCACTTCACTTCATTTTCAGTTACCACAGTGATGGGAGGAGGGAGATGTATTCTCTTAGTTTAGACACAACAATAACTATTCTGTAGGAATCAAGGTCAAGTTACCTAGGTTTTGGCAGGCTGAACTTTCCATTAGAAGGCCCGCGAAAGTAGTTAATTGGGAATTATGATTTATGACATACTGCAGGAGTGGAGAGTTCACCTTTTTACTTTGTAATCTTGGGGGGGGGGGACTTTCAGTCTTGGTTTCATCTTTGTTCATGCCGAAACTATGTAGCCATTAAAAGTTGTTCTTTGAGGAAAGCAATTGCCTCAGAGTTCTTATTTTTATTGGTCTTATCTATCAGAACCATGACATTAAATAAGACTCCAAAAAATCTCTAAACCAAGGTGAGAGGTCCCATTGGAGAAGCTGACACAGAGAGAAGAAGTGTTCATCCTCGGAGGGACCTGGTGGTCAAACACTGCCCTGCTGCTCAACAGCACGGTGAAAGCTTCAGAGGTCGAGTTCCTATTGATCTCATCCCAGGGTTTCTGTTCACCTGTGATGTTGACAGTAAAATGACCGGCTGCTTGGGATGAGTCAGGGGAATGGAAAAACCTTAGCACTATCCACAGACACTCGGTCGAACGTCTGAGGGAGAAGTTTGACAGGCTGGAGATGGGTGAAGGAGAACAGGCCACATGCCAGGTGATCTCAAGTGAGCAAGAAGACAGGCATTCCCATGAGCCTCCACCACTCCAACAAAGTCCCAGTCCCATAGCGATGACACGAGCCACCAATCTGCTGCCAAAACCAGACTTAACGTCGAGTCCAGTGCACTGGCAGAGCCCTGACCACTACCGACACCATGCCAGTCTGGATCGAACCCAGAGACAGGTCAGTTCCGAGTATTGCTGGTGTTCTGCCAGCCCCGATCAATGTTGGTCTCACTGTAGCCTGGAGGATCATCAATGTTTAGCCCTGACTGCTACCAATGCCCGGTAAACCCTCACCATTATTGGCACTATGCTAGCCCTGAGCACCATTGGTGCCTGCCCAGCCCAGACTGCTATCAATGCCCCAATGGCCCTGACCTCTACCGTCATGCCAGCCCTGACCGTCATTTGCGCCCTGCCAACCTGGGACCCCTACCATGGATCTTCCATCAAGGGGGATTTCAGCAACCCCAACCCCTGTTGCCTGATTTGCTGCAGGCTCTTTGGGACCGACAACCTGCAGATCCATCCCCCCTCAAGCCCACTTTCGACGGTGATCTCAAGAAGATGACTGTTTTCCTGAACCAGGTATGGTCTTATGCTAATCATAATGGCCGTGCTTACTTAGACGATGCCAAAATGGTTGATACTGTGGCTGCAAATTTGGAAGGGGAAGCTGTGGAGTGAATGGCTGCCCTATGTGAGGAGTAGGCACCCGAGCTATGGGATTTCAATCTATTCAAATGTGAGCTGAGAACCAGGTTTGAAGATGAATCCCAGGCTGTGCAAGCCAAAAAAGACATCCACGATGTGAAGCAGGTCGGCCTGCAAGAGAATATGTAAAAGAATTTCGAAGATTGGCTGGACGGATTAGGCAGTGGCCTGAACAGTCATTGATCCACTACTTCAAACCGGGGTTGGACCACAAGCTGTTCCAAACGTGTATCTGCAGGGGGAATCTTGATCAACTCCATGATTGGTACTGTTTGGATACGAATTTGGATGTTGAACTGACCTTGTACCACAAGCCTGCAACTTCAGGAGCCCAACCAAGGCAAGAGCCAGTGAGATGCCAAACGTCACAATGCCCCACCTGCTCCAGCAACTGGATCCATTAGGGCTCCGGGGACTAGCTTGGCTTGACAAATGGCACCCTATGATCTGGTGGGAGAATGGAGTGAGGACTCTTAGACTAGCAACTGGACCTTCACCTCCTCCCCCAATCAGTAGCCCAAGTGAGAGCCAAGGGCAGCACCTGGAGACCTTAAAGTCAACTGTGAATCCCCTGCCTGGAGAACCACTCATCCCAAGTGAATATAGACACCTAGCAGAAGCTTCAGCGAGGCAGAATGCAATGTCCTTCCCCCCCCCCACAGAACCACTATTGAGATTTTACTGGGAGCCAAATTGCCCAAGCCAAAAATGTATTCAATGACACCCCCCCCCCCCATGAACTGAAGGAACTGAGGGCATACATTGATAAGAACCTAGCCAGAGGATTCATCCAGCCAGCAAAATCCCGAGTAGCCACCCCTGTGCTTTTCAAGGAAAAAAAAGATGGATTGATGAGGCTGTGCGTGGACTATAAGGGGTTAAACAATGTTAGTGTGGAGAATATGTACCCCCTTCAAGTGATGAAAGATGTGTTAGCCCATTTGGCAAAAGGAGACGTTTTTACCAAATTAGACCTAAGAGAGGAGTATTATCGAGTAAGGCTGAAGGAAAGAGACGAGTGGAAAACGGCTTTTAACAGCCCCACGGGGAGTTTCCAGTTCAATGTTATGCCTTTCGGCCTGCAGGGGATCCCTGCTGTGTTCATGCAACTGAATAATCAAGTATTGCATAATCACCTGTATAAGGAGGTTTTAGTCAACCTTGATGAAATCCTCATCTACACAGAGACCATGGCGTAGCATGTCAAATTAGTATGTGAAGTGCTCAAAAAACTGCTAAATGCTAAATTTTACACAAAGCTCTCAAAATGTAAGTTCCATCAAACATACCTGGATTACCTAGGATATAGGATTTCCAGTAAAGGTGTTGAGATGGATCCAAGTAAAGTGAAAGCTGTACAGGAATGGCAACCCCCATGGACCCGTAAGCAACTCCAGAGTTTTTGGGGATTTGAAAACTTCTACAGGCAATTCATCCCCTCCTTTGCTGAAATTGCTTTGCCAATTACTGAACTGTTAAAAACGGGGAACAACGAGGGGAAACCATGAATCTGCCAACCACTGCCTTGGTCCATAAAATGCCAAGCTGCTTTTGAGAATTTAAAGAGACTGTTTGCAGCAAAACCCATTCTCAAATATCCCGATCCTGAGAAACAATTTATCATCCAAGCCGATGCCAGTGATGTGAATGTGGGGGCCATTCTTTTGAAAAGGAATGAGAAGGGGGATTTGCAGCCCTGTGCCTAAACCTCCAAAAAGTTAACAGTCACTGAAAGAAGGTGGGTGGTCTGGGAGAAAGAGGCTTTTGTAGTATAGTGGGCTCTGCTCACCTGGCATCATTTACTTGAAGGGGGTGATTTGCCTTTTGACAAAAATCTAGAGGCACTAAAAAAAACCCGCAAAGTTATTTCCTAAACAAGTCCAATGGATGCAGTATTTTAACCATTTCAATTTCACACTAAAATACATCCCGGGAGGAAAAAAATTCCTAGCTGATGCCCTATCCAGGCTGCCGCAATACAAAAACCATTGAGAGGAAATTGTGAACTCCATCATTCTGCAACCACAGTCAATCTCTCAAGTAATGATATGGAGGTAACCACGGGCAAAACCACCTGAATCTGATAGCCCATTGACGAAAAGGCTGAAGGTTGAAAACCGATTCCTGTTTCCTGGAAAACAAAACCATACTGACTTATCAGGATGTGTTGGCTTGGAAGGGGTCAAAACTGTATCTACCAGAGACCCTTAGAGTTCAGGCTTTCCAACACAGTCATGATAACAAACAAGCAGGTCATTTTGGATACCTGAAAAAAATTACATTTAATTCAACGGCAATTTTGGTGGCCAGGATTAAAGAAGGATGTTGAGAATTATGTGAAAAGCTGTGCAACTTACGCAACAATGAAGAAATGTCCAGGTAAACCCCCTGGATTATTGCAACAAGTCGCAGATCCTTCCCAACCCTGGGAGGAGATTGCCATGGACTTTATTATGGAATTACCAGAAAATAAGGGAAATACGGTAATATGGATTGTGATTGACCTTTTTTCAAAGCAAGCTCACTTCATTGCCTGCTCCGGTCTTCCCTCCACAAAGAAACTAGCAAGAATGTTTCTCAAGCATATTTACTGACTCCATGGAGCTCCAAAACAGATGTATAACAAAAGTCTAATATTGCAGAAGTACAATATAGTCCTTATTTAGAAACAACCGGAATTTAGAACAGACGAAATTCAGAATGGGAGTTGAATGAAAAAGAAATAACTCCAAAGAAAACAATACCAGTATCTCCTCTTCTTACTTGTAAACAGAAATATAATAACTCCTTGCTCGTATTGAAGTACAATAATCCCATACCTTCTCTATCTGAAGAAGATAGTGATCAATGAAATCTTGTGGCTCATGCAGACAGCTGAATTCCTTGTGTTTCTCTATTTCCTGCTTTGAAAAAGAATTGATCACCTCTATCGAAGCCAAAGCATCCTGGTGAGGGCCTGGGAGATAGTTCATTAATCGTGGGAATGTAATAAACATCTAATAGAAATGGAAAAGGAAAAGGCTGTTTATTTATTTCCCAAATAGAACAAAAGAGGACTCTCAGCAGTTTACAGTAATAGACAGCACTTAATAACCAAAGAAAAACATTGCAAGCACATTGAAACATGGCAAACTTTACATGGTGTCAGCCCTCAAAAGTCCTCCAGAAAAGCTGTTTCCAAATTCTTCCAGAAAGGAATCAGGTTAGGGGCAGATAGATTATTTTAAAGCTAATATATAATTCTCTTATTCTCTCATTCTCTCCAGGAGCCTTTGTAAATATGGTAACCTATGGCTAACTGATTTAATAAATTAGACCAACTGGATTCACATGCCAGGCTAAATAATGAATTAACTACATGGGTTGGATTTTCGGTCTGCTAGCTTTTCATAACAGAATAACAGGGTTGGAAGGGACCTTGGAGGTCTTCTTAACCAACCCACTGTTCAAGTAAGAGACACTATAGCATTTCAGACAATGACTGGCCAATCTCTTCCTTAAAATCTCCAGTGGTGGAGCATCCACAACATCTGGAGGCAAGCCATTCCACTGCTGAATTGTTCTCCCCCTCAGGAAATTTCTCCTTAGTTCTAGGTTGGTTCTCTCCTTGATTAATTCCCATACATTGCTTCTTGTCTTGTCTTCAGGAGCTTTGGAGAATACATTGACCCCCTCTTCTTTGGGGCAACCTCTTAGATATTGTACTTCTAGCATGGCACCATTACTCCTTCTTTTCACTAGATTAGATATAACCAGTTCCTGCAGCTGTTCTTCATATGTTTTAGTCTCCTGCCCCCTAATCATCTTTGTTGCTCTTCTCTGCACTCTTTCCAGAGTCTCAAGATATTTTTTATATCGTGGCAACCAAAACTGGATGCAATATTCCAATTGTGGTCTTATCAAGGCCTTATAAATCAGTACTAACCCTTCATGTGATCTTTATTCTATCCTTCTGTTAATGCAGCCTAGGACTTTGTTGGCTTTTTTGGTGGCTGCAGCAGAAGAATTTCTGCATGGAAGCAATGGGCTTAAATCATAATGAAGCAGACATTGGTTTGCTATTAAGAAAAATTTAAAAGACGTGTTCAGTGACAGACTGACCCAGGAAGTGATGGACCATTTTTTCTAGAAGTGTTTAAACATGGGATGGAGAGCCATCTGCTAGTGATACTGAAATAATGGTTTGCTTCCTGGGCAGAAACACTTTGGTGTAGTTGTTAATCCAACAGCCTAGAAACTCAGATATTCTGAGTATTAGTCCCAACTCAAGCACAAAGATAATAATAATAGTAGTAATAATAATAATAATAATAACAACAACAACAACAACAACAACAATAATAATAATGTTGGAAGGGACCTTGGAGGTCATCTAGTCCTATACCATTTCAGACAAATGGCTGTCCAGTCTCTTCTTAAAAAACTTTCAGGGTTGAGCATTCACCGCTTCTGGAGGCAGGTTGTGCCACTGGTTAATTGTTCTAACTATCAGGAAGTTTCTCCTTAGTTCTAGGTTGCTTCTCTCGTTGATTAGTTTCCATCTGTTGCTTCTTGTCCTGCCTTCAGGCACTTTGGAGAATAGCTTGAATCCCTCTTCTTTGGGGCAGCCTCTGGTTGATTGGGTGACACTGACCAGTCCCTCTCTCTCAGCCCTAGAAAGTGGGCAATGGCAAACCACTTCCGAAATCTTGACAAGGAAACTGCAAAGACTTGTCTTAGCTACGGGGGATAATAGTACAATAGACATTTTCCAAGGCTTCCTCCATGGATTCCATTCATGATTACATGAAAATATTAATGGAAACAGTTTTGTCTCTTTAACAGAAAACATGACTCACCACATAAAAAAAGCTACCACTGAATTTCACAATAATTTCTAATGCTTGAATTAGCTTCTGGAAGTTTTCATCTTCAGGAGCAAACTGATGTCCAAAACTCAAAGCACATATGAAATTAGTAGCTGTATTTATTATTGGAATTGAAGGGTCAAATGGCTGTCCTGCAAATGAAGATATTTCATAATCAATTATTAAAGAACAGGACATCTATGCAATGAACAACATAATTGGGAACTGCAATTGTTTCAAAAAATTTAAAAAATCTTATCAAATACGTCTGTTCTTGTTAGAAATACAGAGAATGGAAAAAAAATTCTGCCCAAATTGCATACCTTTTGTTTCTCTAAAGGCCTCTACCAATGTCTGAGCTGCGTCTTCTATTTGATGCTCAATGCTTTTCTTCCCCAGGCCCAGCTTCCGCAGAGAAGTGATGCTGAAGTGTCGCTGCTGTTTCCAGACGTGGCCATTGGAGAAAACAATACCTGAGGGCATCAGCAAAGAATGATAAGTGATTCCTGAGGACATTCATGTTAAAAAATAAAACAGGTCTAGTTCTTGCAAACATCTCTATGAATGTCAGGTGGGAATACCAAGCCTTTGTGCAATGTTGCCATTTTGTAAGATTCTGGCTATGTTAATTTTTATTATTATAATATTTATTCATGTTGGGAGTCACATGGACACTGAGAGACACGTGTGGTATGGTGACCACAGTTGCAGTGCTTGCCAGCCTCTATCTTATATGATGCACATCAAAAGCTTCTAACATGATGTAAAGGTTCACATACGAGAACATGTTATAGGCACAAGCAACAGGAACTTCTCAGTGCTAATAGAATCCATTTGTAACTTCCTCCTACAAGATATATGGAGTTTCTCAGTCATCCAGGTCATGGTTGTCCCAAAGGTCCTTTTTCAGGAGGCAACTGGACTTCCTTGTTTTTCTTTTGAAGACGTTTCATCTCATCCTAGAAGCTCCTTCAGCTCTTACTGGGTGGTGGGGAATGGAAGGGTTTATACTCCTTGCAGACTTCTAGTCATTTGCATTCTTGTAGAGAGTCATTGAGGCCATTTGGAGGTTTACCTGTGTCCTCAGGGTCACCTGAGTAGTGCAAATGTGTGTGGAGCCTTCTTGGCTGCAGGATGTTTTCTGCCCTGTGTCCCTTCACTGTTGAAGACAGGTGCGGGCTGTTGGGGATGAGCCTGTGTTGTCTGCATCTCAAATCGAATCACTGAATTACCGAGAATCTCCATAGACATTTGCAGATATTTCATTCCACAAACTAGGTAACATCATCAGTTCTCTCTTTGACAAGTTTCCATCCATTACAGGTAGTCCTTGACTAACACCAGTTTATTTAGTGACAGTTTAAAGTTACAATGGCACTAAAAAAAGGGATTTATGGCCACTTTCACACTTACAACCATGCAGCAATCCCATGCTCATGTGATGCTTTGCAACTGGTTCATATTTATGTCAGTTGCCGTGTCGTGAGATCATGTGATCCCCTTTTGAGACTTTCTGACAAGCAAAGTCAATGGGGAAGCCAGTTTCACTTAACAAATGTGTTACTAATTTGACAACTGCTATGATTCCCTTAACAACTGTGGCAAGAAAGGCTGTAAAATGGGGCAAAATAAATAGAGTTTAAAATACATACTTCCATTCTCTTTAATAAGATCAAAGTATAGCGGAATAAAAATTCTAGTAAGTGACTTCCGGTTTGCGATCGCGGCCCCGGCGGATGTACGGGAGAGCGCTCTCTCCTCCATTCGGTTTTCCTTTGTCGGAAGACCCTGAAAAGGGTCGAAAGTCACCCTGGAGGGGCGACCACCATGAGGAGGACCCCCGACAGATCGCGGAAGGGCGGCAGCCCTTCTGTTTGATCCAAGGCAGCTCCTTTGGACTGACGAAGAAAAGATCGGCCATTAACATGGCCGATCACTAAGCCATACCAGCCAAAAGCCAAAAGCACTACCAAGCACAACGAAAGCACCACAGAGGAATTGGGTGAGACCTTACCTTTCTTGCATCCCAACTATCTTCCTGTAAAAGCCTTTGGAAATTTCTTCCCCCCTCTTAACTTGGTGGCTTCTGCCTACCCTGGGAATACAAAGCTTTTTTGGGGGGAAAGAACAACTAAACTAAACAACTAAATAATTGGACTTGCACTTTTTGGATATTTGGGGTCCCAAAAGGTTCCTATTTCTATGGGGATCTATTACCTTACCTATCTGCTAAGTTGAAAAAAAAGAATATTTTTTCTTAAACTGGATAAAAGCCTAACTTGAGTTTGGAAAAAGACTTTACATGCTACTGGGGATATCTTGTGGTGAAATTTGGTACAGCAAGTGAATTTCCTTTTGACTGGGAGACCTGTGAGACTAAGATTTGTCCTTGCCACTATCAAAAAAGATAAGAATTTGAAACAGCTGGGTGGTGAAAACAATTCTTTATAATGGAGGTGGATGTTTACTGACTTTTATCAAAAATAGCCTCCACTAAAGGACTATCTCTAAACAACATAGAAATGGAGGAATACTACCCACAACATAGCTACAAACCTATACTTGAAAAAAATCCTTGAGGCCACTGAGCTAATGAATACCAGACTGAAAGATAAAGGCACCATCTTAAAGCTACAAAATGCGGCCCAGATTTCAACTGATGAACTTACAATCCAAAATGCAACAGAAGAGGAAGAAATTAACATCAAAGTGGACTTTAAAGAATACCAGCTACAACCTACTGAGAACCTGATAACCAAACCTTGATCTTAACTAAAAAATCTGCAATTCAAACAGCAACAGAAACTAAAGAAAGCAATACTAAGATGGAAGGTGCTGAAGACCAACATGTACAGCACATTGGGAACCTAGACAACCCAGACAACCAAACAACAATTATAACATTGAACATGACTTTTTACTTAAACCAGCTGAAACCGGAAGAAGAAGAAGACCAGACTGAACTGACAACAAATATACTAAGCCAAATATGGCGATTTGAATTATTAGGCCAACAATCCAATGATTATGAAGGGACTGGCTCCCTTGAAAAATTGATCATTGGATGGTCTCCCTTGATTCAAAGACATGTGTAGAAATGAAGGGAGATCCACCTGAGGATTTATTTATTTTTTTTAACAAATTGTATTGGTTTTTTAACTTTTACAACAGAATGCTCAAGACATACCATGGTGGTTAGGTGATCAATCATCCAAAAACAAAATCATATAATAGCTCAAGTAAATACATTAAATGTTCCCTCTCAATTTCCCTCAAATAATATAACCTATTTAACATAATCCATTTCTACATTACATATCTATAAATCCTAATCCTGTTTTGAGCTTTATTAATTTATAATTACCATAGCCCAATTTAATCTTAGATAAATGTATTATCACTTCGGGTATCCCTTCTAAAATACTAATCCAGATATATTCTAATTCATAATCTCATAAATCATTGATTTTATCTCAGATCTCTCTTATTTCTTCAAATAGCATTTAAATCTCATTCAAATAATTATCATATCTAAAAAAAAGAACACACCTATTATTACACAAAACATCGTTTTGCTAACTTAACACACTCAATTAGTTGTTAAAGCAATCCAAATTTCTAAAAACCTCTTTCATATTCTTATTCTCATTCCATTACAAAATAATTTTCATACAAATAAACATACTATTCCAAAAAATACATTTTTACTCTGTTTAACATATATATTCTAAATAATCACAAATTTTCAACTCTAAATCTTAATCCTTAAATCAATCCATATTTCTCAAAACCTTTTTAATCCATTACATATAATTTTAAAGTTCTCTTTTTAGTCTTATTCTGGCTTTCTTTTTATGCCAAGCAGGTTTTCATAACAAAGCCTCTATTTCAGCAAATAGATCTCCCATTATTTCTTGTAATATCATTTGGGTCAGTAAAAGACCTCCCATCCTCTGTTTTTGATGCCTGGTTCCTGTCTGGTGGATAAAACACTCGATCATGTCCAATTTTATAATTAGTAGTTGATTATCAGAGTTGTCATAATTCTACAACAGTTGTAATTTCAAGTCCATTTCTGTTAGTTTTGCAATTGTAGATAGTTTAGTTACAATCATTTTTTGGTCATCCAAAGTCTCCATAGGTTGTATGTAAATTAATTGCTCTTCTGTTGCTTTTTGATCTGTAGAATGATCAAATAGAGTCTGAAGGTCAGTTTGTAAATTCACAGTATAATTTCTGTTTATTATTTCTGCAGTTCTCTCTCTTATTTGGGAACATATTTCCTCAGTAGCTTCATAAATTTTTTCCAGTATGAGTTTACAGTTGAGTTGTGAATATGGTTTCTCCATTTCAGTAGTAACACAAACAAGCAGTTGCAGTTTTAAATTTCTCCACAAGATGTCCTCAGTAAACTATGAAAGTCTCTTCCAGACATCAAGAATGAGATTAGCAAGTCAAAGAGCTATGGAGTCTCTGTTCCGGCTTCTCATAGAGTTGTGGTTTTTTTTTCAAACAATAAAGATTTATCCCTTTAAAAAAATAAGTCCAAGACATAGGAAGACAATATTCTCCAGCTTAGAAGATATAATAATAAAGTTTTATGATAAGGATTTTTCCAGGGCCCCCAAGTAACCAAAAATAAAAATAGTCAATAAGACGTTTTTTCCTTTATTATGGAAAGCTCTTTCCCCCAGATAAACAAAGGGAGCTCTTTCAAAGCAGGGAAGTAATTCCAAAAAGCTTTTAACAGGAGAGAAAGAGAGAGGGAAAGGTCTCACCAGGACATTCACGATGGTTTCTTAACACTTAGATGTTCTTTTGACTTTCAGTTGGAGCAGCTAAATAATCGGCCATGTTACTGGCCGATCTTTTCTCCGTCGGCCCTGAGGAGCTGCCTCGGATCATAGAAGGAGCTGCCTCCTCCCCCCGCAATCAACGAGAGTCTTCCTCATCGGTAGTCACCCCTCCAGGGTGACTTTTCGACCCGATTAAGA
The DNA here is from genome assembly GCF_001527695.2 of Protobothrops mucrosquamatus. NCBI lineage: Eukaryota > Metazoa > Chordata > Lepidosauria > Squamata > Viperidae > Protobothrops > Protobothrops mucrosquamatus. The sequence continues at coordinate 19,823 of NW_015390613.1, read as the reverse complement.
GTCTACCGGCAGAGGAAAAGCAGGTAACGAAGAGAGAGAGCCTCTTCATGTGCCTGCACCCACTGCAACCCAAACCGGAAGTCCGATCCACCTGAGGATTTAAAGGCACTGCTATGGAAGCCTGTTTGGCACAAAAAGAAAGCTAGAGTTACTTTAAAAATGGGATTTTTTATGTGACCTATAATGGAAGAGCTTAAAATCTCATTTAATAGGCTGAGATTTTAAAAGATGCTAACTGGTTTAATATTTAGGATTTAGACTTATAAGGGAAATAAAAAATAGTCACTAGAATAATAGTTTTGAATTATAATATAGAAGTTGGATTGAGATGATAAAGGTTATTTTATTAGTAAGTGATGCAGTACTAGGATGAGAAATAGAATATGTTTGTGAAATAAAGTAAGAATTTACTCGAGTAAATAATAAGTGTATTTTAGATATGAAAACTATTTTGTAATGAACTAAGGGAACTTTGGGCTACCCAAAATCTAAATACTATGGATATTAAGCTAACTGGAATACTGTAATTGAAATTAGGTAAAATTTAAAAACAGGACATGGAGGCGTATAAGTTAAAATATATTGATAAATGTCTTAACCAATTGAGTTATAACTAGCAATGTATTAATTTGAATGTGATATAATAACCAAGGGAAATAGAGAGGAAATTTTTGATGATGTAATCTGACATATGTATGAAAGAGCTTGTTATTGGATTATGGATTACCCAATCACCATGTTGCTTCCTTAATACTTGGACTTTTGTAAAATTGGAAAATTAATAAAACTTGTTTAAAAAAAAAAATTCTAGCAAGTGAAATAATGTTTACGACATGGCAGTGATGATGAACCTTTTGTGGTCATTGTGTCAAAAATTCACAAAAAGTCTAACTTGGCTCTGCTTTGCCAGTTAGGCCTTCTGCCCTAGCCCCTGGTGCCTTGTTAAGCTACTCATGACCAATTTTATGACCTCTTTTGAGATGGTTGTTAAGCTAAGTCATTGTTTTTAGTCCCTTGAAACTTCAAATGGTTGTTAAACAAATGGTTGTAAATCAAGAACTACCTGTAGTCCTCTCTTTCCAACCACTTTCCCTCCCACCTGGGAATGTTTCTATGTACATGGAGTACATGCTTAGAGCTTAGGATGCTTTTCCCAGGCCAGGTTTCCACCTTGCATTTATCAGAAAACAAAAATAGTTGATGGGTCTGGGTGATCATGGATGATGGACAGTGTTGCTATTTTCTCATTCCATCTGACGTTTATGAGCTCCGATCCAAGGTATGTAAGCGTTTAAATTGTTATCTTGATTTCAGGTAAGATAATTAAAGCTGCCGATTTTATTCCAATTTTGGAAATGTTATTAGCTTAGAATAGATCCTCAACTAAACCTAACTCTTATACATAGAAAGTACTGAAAGCTCATGTTATGTATGTGGGCAGTCAGTATGAAATTGGTGCCTTTTGATGGGTTGGCCATAGAGAGAGAATTGTTGAAAATCAAACCTGAAGGAAGAGGCAAAATTTGAAAAAAGAGGCAAAATATGAAACAAAGGAAAGGACTGAAGAGGTAAGGGAAGACTGGGAAAGATTTTGTCAAAACTTCATGGGGAAGATGAGAGCCTGAAAAAAAGCAGATAGATATTCAGTGAAAAAGAAGTAATGTCTTCAAGTCAATGTATGAATGTAATGGACAAGATAAAATGCAATTGAGACATATAATAATTTGGTGTAAACTGGATTATACCAGTATTTCTTTTGCTTAGCTCAGGACTTTAAATCATTTTGTTAACCATCCCTTACTTTTCCCCCACCCCATGTTATACATATTATTCACACAAATGGTAACAGTGTGATGGTAATTTAGATACAATCCCTTACTATTTGCACTTACCTCTTTTTTTCCCCAAAGCGGTCACAAAAGCATCTTCTGCTCTACCAGAGAATTCCTCTGGGAAGCTGTTCATTACTTCTTTCACAGTTTTGAATCCAGACAGCATTACTATAAAGTGAGGTCCAACCCACATGGTGTATATATTTCCATATCGTTTTACAGGCTGCCAAGTGAATCAAAGTTGAGAAATGTTATAATCAAATAAAACAGATTTATAAGGGGTCCTTGGTGCTTTCTGAGCTTGCTTATTTTCATTTCTTTCGTTTAATTACCCCAACTGGGTAACACCATCAGTGCTAGTAAGGAGTGCTGTTTGCTGTCGTTTATGTTCTGATGTCTTTCATATCTGGTTGGGTGGGGGCAGTCTTAGGGATTCTTTGGTGAGGCTGTTTACTAATGGCTCTGTGGCAGTTCCTTGATTGGGGTATTGCTTACTTGATTGTTGGTCTGAAGTTGACCTTGGAGTTAATCTATGCTGATCTGAGTGATAATTACTGGTGGAGAGGTGCTCCAGTCTCTTTCTCTTTTGGGCTGATTGATTGTCTCCCTTGCATAGTCTATAGATGTTGTTAATGTCTATATGGTCTATTGATTATGGGTCTATGTGTCTATTGAGCATTGATTATTTGTAGTTAATATGCCACTTACAGTCCTTCCTAAATCCTCAGTTCTAAGATTTTTCATCATATGCGATTATCTGTTCTTTAGAAATTTATTCCCCCCAACCCCAGATTCCTGCCAAAACCTTTTGCACTTGTATTTCGTTTATTTTCCTGGCATGTGCCTTTCTCTTTATTTCTGCTTGAAAACCACCATCTCCAATCTGTTTGCTCCATTCACCCTTGCCTTAGATCAGGCATGTCAAACTTGCGACGTCACGTGACGTCGCGTGACGTATTGGGACTTTTTCCCCATTGCTGGCAATGGGGTGGGCGTGGTTTCAGAGTGATGCATCCAGCCCGTGGGGTGACAGTTTGACATGCCTGCCTTAGATGAGAGATGGCTTTCTCACTGCCCAGTCCTCCTGTGATTGACAGATATGTGAGCCACAGCTTGTCTATGAGTCACATCTTTTGAACACTGCCGTTTGGATGCTCTTCAGAGGCTTTATCAACCTCTCTGCCTTCTGCTTTTTTCAGCCATCAGTTTTGCAACTGCAGTTATATTGACAGAACATTCTAGAGACTTAGGTTGCTGAATTAAACCCGAATTAAAATTGGCCACAATAACAGTACTATCCTTATGAATTATTCGGTAAGTTGTTAAAATAATTGATCAACTTTCCCATTTTTGGTTCTATTTTTATTTTATTCAAAAGAAAAGTTAAAACAAAAAACTCAAAAAATATTTTTAAAAAAGAAAAAATAGAAAACAAACAAGACATTTTTAAAAGTGCATTAAAAAAAGAAAAAACTAACACACATACACAATATTAGTTTTCCACCCCTTGAGAAACTGGCTCCCAGGGGCTTCCTGTTTTTGCATCTGCAGTGCATGGCCGTGCGAGAGCGGACCTCTGCTCCCCACGGCTAGTTTCTTCCTGCTTGGGGGACCCTAGATGGGTCCGAAGTTGCCCCGGAGAGGTGACTGTGAAGTAGGGGCGCCCCGTCAATCACAAAGCAATGGCAATCACTTCGTTTGATCCTGGGAAAGGCCTCCAAACCTGACAGGAGAAAGGCTAGCGTGAGATCAGCATCTAGCCCAAGCTGCTCGCAGCAGAAGTCCCAGAGCACAAACCTAAACATCGGTGAACAGCGTGCTTGGAATTGGTGAGAGTACTGATCTTCTTTCTTCTATCTACTATTTAAATCCTTGAAAAGATCCCCAAAGCAAGAAAACCTCCAGAAGTGAAGGGAGGGGACTATATCCCCATTCCCTTACAGACAGAAGTGGTGAATTAACATAAAAGGTTGAAAAGAGATATACTAAAATTTGATTTAAAATATTTCAGTCTGGACAAATCTAGGAACTAAAGAACTGTCAAGATTATAGCCTCAAAAAATTCTGATGGAATTATAAAAATATATAACAAAAATAACTTTTTGATTAAAAAAAACTGAAAAAAGAAATAACTGCTGACATCTAGTGGAGAATCATAGAACACTGACAATAAGGACTCAGAAATTGGCAGAATGCCCAGAAACAAAGAAAAAAGTTGTTCCTTTGAATTGCAAATAACCTTGAAGACAGCTGGATACAAAGGAAGGGCCAGCTATACAATCAAAAAGTGTTTGAAAGAGAAAAAAACACCTGGACTATTGCTTAAGCCTAAGAACTGTTTATGGGGGGGGGGGAAACAACCTTGGTTTTTTGGCTAATCTTTTAGAGGAGAATTTGCAGGAAGGATTTAAAGTGGCTTATTATACTGAATCTGTAATTTTGACTGACTGATAAATTGACTTTTGAATTAAAACTTTGATGAAAGATTATTTGAAGGGGGGAGACAACATGGATATCACATACATATCACAAAATGACAGGATGCCACATTCAATATGTTCTCCTGAAGGACTTAGCCTGGAAAATCAAGGGCCTCCAGAAACAATACTTCAAGGCAAGATAAATACTTTCCCAGAGGAAATATATGTAATGTTAGGACAAATACAAATGACAATAGATTCAAACCACGACAAAATTCGAAACAACTTCGAGGATTTAAATAAGCATACTCCACAATTAAAAAATACCCAGGAAATAACAGCAAAGGAACAACCAAATCAGACAGCAGATTACAAACTAGAAGCATATGATCAAGTTGATAAAATAACAAAGGAAAAGAATTACAATTTGACACAAACAGGAAAAAATCTACAAGGTTCTGGTACAACAAGAAAAATGGAATTATTAGGAGAACTATTAAAGTTTGGGGGACAGAAAGAATTTATCTTACTTACTTCATCTTTTGTATTTACCCAACAATATTTGTAAAAATATAGGAACTGTTGGGTAAGCAGATTACATCAACTTGGAAAATTACCTGGTAAAAGAAGAAGATCAGAGACAGATACAAGAGGTTTGACTCGCCTACCAGATGGACTATTACGTGAATAAACATTTGTTTGAATATGGCTAAAAGAACAGAGAATTTCGTACATAAAGGGGCCATATAACAAGAAGGATAATGAGATTTAAGTAATATAGTTTGTTTTATAATATATTAAATGTTAAAATAGTAAGTTGATGTAACTTTTATTAATATATAAGTAAAATATAAACTGATTAAAAAGGATGTTATATCTAGATACTATAAGACAGATAAAAAGTATAGTATTTTTATAATGCATGACATAAAGTATTGGGATGATGTACCTAAATGGGAAAATTTAGACAGTGAGATGACTAATTTGAAGAAATTATGACTGATAAGAATTGGATTGAATATAAGGGAATCTAAGCGAACAAAAATTATAAAAATAGGATGTATGCTGAACTAATGAGATGATGGTTATGAGAATAATATAAGCTGAAAAAAATGTTATATAGAGAGATTATTATTATTTGTATAAATATTTAAAAATGCCTATGCCTAATCATTTATATATTGAAAATATTAAGAATTATATTTTGGCTAAGGTTGAAGAAGGAAAATACAAATGGGAGAAGGAAAGATCAAAGAAATGTATTATTAATATATTAATTATGGAATTATCAAATTTAATCATTATTGATTGTTAATTAATTATTACTGTCCTTTTTTTCTTGTTAAAATATAATACCAAGACAACATGCTGTACATCAGGCACTGGAGATTGTTATAGTTAAAAACCAATAAAATATCTATAAAAAAGAGAGAGAGAGAGAGAAACTGGCTCCCAAATTTTTAAACTACTAAATCTATTTGCAAATTATTAATGTGTCATCTATATATTATATTAATGAAAAAGTAGTTAATAATAATAATAATAATAATAATAATAATAATAATAATAATAATAATAATAATAAAGGCAAGATTAAAGTTTCAAAACCCTCTGTTAAGAAACTGTTATTTTAATCAACTCGTAGAAAATCTACCATGGTCTTAAATATCCCAAATCATTCCACGAGTTAACAGTAATTCATCCTAGATTAAATATCAACATTTGTTTCTTAATACCACATCTTTTCAATATTTGTCTGGTTAAATATAATAAATTCAAACTCCAAAGTTGGTTATCTAACTAAAAAAGTCCAGATGAAATTGATTTCCAATTAAGTGTGATAAATCCATTCCCCAAATTGCCTTAAATCCTCCTAGGGAAAATCAATTTATCACTTCTCCACTCAGTTAGGTTTCTGCCATTGTAAAAGAATTCAGACTTGAACTTCTTGGAGTTGTGTGCAATCAACTCAAGTTACTGCTCAATCTGTACAGTCCATATTTCTTTCCAATGAGTCTGCTGCTTTCAAATCACATTCCTTTTCTGAATCTAATTTATCCACAGATGTATGCATCTGAATATTTTCCACAGCCATTATCATTTCATCAGACTTTTTCAAAAGGATTTCAACGAAGGATTGCATGTTATCAATTTTTTTATCAGATATCAGACAGATTGCTGGTCTGTAATCTGATATATTGTTGCTTTGTGTAATTTAGCAATGATACATGGAAAAAAAACAGGAAACACAAAATCCTGAAGCAAAGTGAAGAACTAGATAATGAAGCAGGGGAAATATTTTCTGGATATTTTGATCCAAAGTTTAAAAAAAAGCTCCAAATATTTTACAAAATTAATAAAATGAAAAAACCTTGTGGTGAGAGTCCAATATAGATCAAATGAAAGACATGGCTTTTTCAGCAAGCGGGACTGACCTAGGGTGAATTTTAAATAGGGACAATTTTAATGATTTTAATAAGACACAGCTATAAATATTTGGTTTTTAATTGGCTTTTATAGGGGAAACGTTTTGTGTTGTTTTAACATGCTGTGAGCCGCCCTGAGTCCCGTGGGGAGAAGGGCGGCATATAAGTTAATGGAAATAAATAAATAAAATTTCCACTGTCCAAGAACACACTATGTTTCCTTTCAAAAAAGTAAACCTTTTTCAAAACAACCACATAAATCAAAGGGAAAAAAAGAACTTCTAAAGTCCAGCAAGGGGTTAAAATAAATCAGCATTCAGCCAGCCAGTATACTTTTAAAGATAAAAGGCAAAATAAAACAAAAGATTTAAAAAGTTAAAACCCAGGCATGTTTAAGAAAACAAATTGCTGAAAGGAAGATGGATGACTGGTGACATTCTGACCGCTTCCACAGGGACCTGGAATTTTCACAACTCCACTTCTCAGGCTATCCAAAAGCTCTCATAAGTGCTCTCATTCAAATTCAGAGAGCAACACTGCCAGAGAACCAGCTTTGGCAGCAAAATCAGCAGATCGTTGGCAGAAAAATGAAAAACTCCTACCATTGAGTAGCCAACTTGAGGAGGAAATACTTCCTTGTAATATTATTACTCATGCAGATAGTGGAAATAGATGATAATGATAATAATGATAATGATGATGATGATGATGATGGTGATAATAATAATAATAATAATAATAATAATAATAATAATAATAATAATAATAATAATAATAATAATAATAATAATAATAATAAAGTGGCAGGCACCTTGGAGGTCATCTAGTCCAACCCCCTGTTCAGGCAGGAAACCCTATACCATTTCAGACAAATAGCTGTCCAATCTCTTCTTAAAAACTTCCAGTATTGGAGTACTCACAATTTGTGGAGGCAGATTATGAATAGATGTTAGTTTAGAACACAGATCCATAAAGCTTTTGAAAGCATTATAGAATTGCAGAATTAGAAGGGGCCATTAAGACTATCCAGTTCCACCTTTTGTCCACCACAGGAATATAGAATAAAGCATCTTCAACAGAAGAATGTCTAACTTCATTTGAGCAGAATGAAGGAGAAACCATCCTTCTCTCTGAAGAACTGGTTCCATTATCAAACAATTCTTGGTAAGACTGAAATATAATCTGCCCCTAAAAAACTTAAACCCATTATTTCAGATCCTGCACTGTGAAACGGTGGTGAGCAGGTCTCGGCTTGAATATTCTGGCATGATATGGAAAATAACTCCTCAAGAGTCATCACTATCATTTGATTAATTAAATTCCTCATCATGCAAGAATACTTTACTAGGTTAATATATTTTTCTACAGTTACGTTACAGAGAAAATAATTGAGAATGGTTTTATATATTATTTGTTAATTATTTAGAATGAAATACCTTACGAAAATAATCTTCACGAAACGAAATCCCGTAAGCCCACAAGGTCCCAACGAGAGGTAGAGCCAAAGGACCAGGAGGCAAATGTCTTTGGGACCAGAGTTGTCTCAGGAAGAAGAGAATCAGCAGAGCAAGTAGCAAAACAAACAAAAATGTTCCCATCACCATCATTGTCCTGCTGGGTTATTTTTTCTTTGGTTCTCACTAGTGGATCTGAAGATGGTTGTATCCTTTTGTCTGATGCTTTTTTTTCTCTTCCTGTTTTATATACTCCATTGATGTGAAACAAATAACAACTTGATGCTGATATTCTCCCTCATTTGGGCTGGAATTTTTCCAAGAAGATACTATCACATTAATCCAGGTTAATGAGGTTGCCTTTGATCACATGCCACACAAATAACAAAAGAAGGTTATTTTATTTTTTTTAAATGAAGGGTTGGGTAATCCATTTTGTCCCAAACATTATAGTATGCTGGAATTATTTTAAAAACATGGTGTACCTCATGCCTAAGGAATCTATCTGAATATAAGGGAGAATCTTGTTGCGCCAAAGAGATAATATCTAGTCCAGCATTAGGACATTACCATGAAAATAAAATTCACTCAATTTTATTTACAAATAAGAGACTGTCTTCATAAAGGCTTCATACAATTGAGGACCATCTCTGGTGCTGTGCAGCCTTTTGCAACTAAATTAAGTGTAATCATCATATTAATAAGGAGAGCTGTTGTAATAGATTCTGCAACATCTTTAATTGATTGAAAGTTGTCCTTAATCAAATTATGGGTAGAGAGCTATAGATGTTTAGAAATACCTATCTAAAAAAGATGCCTATCCTATTAGCACACTTGAATATGATCCATGCTAAAGTTTTAGCAGGGACAATTTACCCAATTCTGAAGTATCATTAAACCCAATAGAGACCACATGACTTGAGTAGGACCTAGCCATCTCCTTGAATCACCTTCTTGTTGTTAATTTACTTATTTATTCAGTGCATAAATTGTCTTATTCAAAGCCATGGTGGTTCAGTGTATTGAATACTACAGTATTGTAGGCTGACTTTGCCCATTGCCAGGAGTTCAATCCTGAGTGTTTCAAGATTGACTCAGCCTTCCATCCTTCCGAGATTGGTAAAATGAGAACCCAGATTGTTGGGGCAATTAATGTATTTACAATGGACATTGTTAACAACCCGTATTGCAGCAGAACCTCTGACTGAATTACCCCAGGGTTCTGAAGGAACAGGCAAATGTGATCTCAGAACCACTGAACTATATTTTTCAAAGATCTTGGAGCACTGGGGAACTACCAGAGGACTGGAAAAGAGCTGGTGTAGTTCCCATCTTCAAAAAAGGAAAAAAAATGGATCCAGGAAATTACAGACCTATCAGCCTGACCTAAATACCTGGGAAGATTCTGGAAAAGATAATCAAACAACGAATCAGTGAACACCTAGAGGCAAACAAAGTCATTACTAAAAGCCAACATGGGTTTGTCAAAAACAAATCATGCCAGACAAACCTTATTGCATTATTTGACCAAGTGACAAAATTAGTGGATCAGAGGAATGCTGTGGATATAATTTACTTGGACTTCAGTAAGGCATTTGATAAAGTAGATCACAACCTACTACTCGATAAGATAGAAAAAAGCGGGTTAGACAGCATCACCACCAGATGGATTCATAGCTGATTGACCGGCCGTACTCAGCGTGTTGTCCTCAATGGAACTGCATCTACATGGAGGGAAGTGTGTAGTGGGGTGCCCCAGGGCTCTGTTCTAGGCCCAGTGCAGATTTGCGGATGACACCAAGCTGGCAGGAATAGCCAACACTCCAGAAGACAGGCCTAAGATACAGGAGGATCTGGACAGACTTGAACACTGGGCGCTATCTAACAAAATGAAATTCAATGGTGAAAAAAGTAAGGTTCTACATTTAGGCAAGAAAAACCAAATGTACAGGTATAGTATAGGGGGTACCTTGCTCAATAGTAGTAACTGTGAGAGGGATTTCGGAGTCTTAGTGGACAATCACTTAAATATGAGCCAGCAGTGTGCTGCAGCTGCCAAAAAAGCCAACACAGTGCTAGGCTGCATTAACAGAGGGATATTATCAAGATCACGTGAAGTATTAATACCACTTTACAATGCCTTGGTAAGGCCACACTTGGAATACTGCATCCAGTTTTGGTCACCACGATGTAAAAAAGATGCTGAGACTCTAGAAAGAGTACAGAGAAGAGCAACAAAGATGATTAGGGGACTGGAGGCTAAAACATATAAGGAACGGTTGCTGGAATTGGGTATGTCT
>NW_015390613.1:6523-9056 GCF_001527695.2 Protobothrops mucrosquamatus | reverse complement strand
GAGACTGGACAGCCATTTGTCTGAAATGGTGTAGGGTTCCTGCCTGAGCAGGGGGTTGGACTCGATGACCTCCAAGGTCCCTTCCAACTTTATTATTATTATTATTATTATTATTATTATTATTATTATTATTATTATTATTATTATTATTATTATTATTATTATTATTATTATTATTATTATTATTATTATTATTATCTATAAATACCTCTGATACACTTTGACTTAAGTGAGGATTTTCAACAGAAGAGCAACCAGAAGGAGGACAATCTGGCAATTTTAAAAGATGAAGAAAGGTTGATCTTGCACCATTAAAAGCAACAACTTCATTTCCCCTGATGCCATGGTTTTACCAAAAGGACTGCCGGGTAACTAAACCCCACTGCAGAAGAAAATTCACAAAACTTTGGATCAACCCACTGCCATGAACAGTCTAACAACACCTCTAGCTCAACAGACTCAATCAAATATTCAAGATCTTCAGAACTCTTATAGCATTGAGCCTAAGATGAACAAACTTAACACCAATGCGTTGGAGTGCCAGGGGAAGACTCACAACGAAATTAGAGGAAACATTGCAACAAAAGGAATTTATCATGGTAAAGAATTTCATAGACCAGGGATGTTGCTTTGGCAAGAAGAGTCTTCTAGGAAAATCAAAGTTACCAGTCAGTGTGTGTACCTGAATATATCAGGTTCCATTAATCTCACATCTGCTGATGATTGACAGAATGGGATACATTACAACCCAGCACTAAAAGGCTCACTTTTTCAACCTTTTCACCCATTGTACCACTTTTTGGATATGGCGATATCCGAGTACCACCAGTCACCTAGCAAGGTGTCAAAAACTTGATGACCCCCCCAAAAAAGGGAAAAAAGTGATAAAATACAGGTAGTCCTCGACTTACAACAGTTAGTGACTTTTTCGAAGTTACAATGGCACTGAAAAAAGTGCCCCCCAAGCCACAGCCGAGCAAGACACCTGCCTGCCCACCCGGTGGCGTTCTTCCTCCTGTCCGAGGTTTTCATTGTTGTGAGCATTTCTGTTGAGGATTGGCAGCGGGGGAGGGGTGTTTGGTTTTTATTCCCTCCCCGTCTGCTGGGTGGTTGCAGCAGGTTTTGGTCACTTCACATAACCCTGGGACACTGTGACTGTCATAAATATGAATCAGTTGCCAAGCATCTGAATGTAAATCACAAGACCCTGGAGAGGCTGCAACATTCCAGCTGATCGGTGCTTCTTCTGGGCTCAACAGAAGCGACAGGATCAGTGCTCCTTTCCAGCTGATAGGTACTTCTTCAGGGATCAGCAGAAGCGCCAGGATCAGTGCCAAGCTCCAGCTGGAGCCTGGTGCTGATCCTGACACTTCCGCTGAGCCCTGACAGCCCTGCAGCTCCAGCCGTCTCTCGCTCAGGCTTGTGCGGTGCTGCCATCAGTTCAGCTCATTCCCCTCCCCCGCTACTTTTTCTAGGATGGTTGCATACCACCTGCCAGGTGCCAATGTACCACAGGTGGTACCCGTACCACTGGTTGAAAAGCCCTGCTCTACACCACTTCCAGCAATACGGATCTAGTTGGCTCTACCCCTTATACAAAGCCACCCAGTAATTAAAATATTCAACTAGAAAACATGCAAAACATACTGTGGCGGAGGGATCTATCTATGGACCCAGATAGATTACCTGAGCATGCTACCTTGCAATTGGGCTAACCAATTTTCAAACGTCTTCACAATGTGGATTCTCCATCCAAATCCAGGTTCAATCTGATCTAAAGGCCAAAGAAGCTGTCAAAGAGTCATTGATGTGGCTGCCTAGGAGGATAAGCTGTGAGTACTGTTGTTGTACTGCCTTCTCACTCCCCAGGCCTTTGACCTGGAGCTTAATGCAGCTGTGTATTGATTTAGGACTTGCTTTGGACTTTGTTTGGTGTTTCTGGGACTGAATCAAAGTAATGGGTATTGCTGGAACAACATGTCCAGTTTTTTGTGTTCCTGTTTGCATCTTGACCTCTGGCTCTGTGTATTGATTTAGGACTGGCTTTGGACTTTGTTTGGCATTTCGTGGACTGAATCTTCTCAAGAGTTCGTCTCGTACTGAGTTTTGTAACCTGGCCAGCTCATCATTTGGTTTACTACTGAAACTGTTGAGGGTTTTGAATAAAAAAACTTTGAACTTTCCATTGTGAGCATGTGTGCATGAGTGGGGCAGCACAATGAGGGCCTGGTAGGAGTTGGAGAATTGAGCCTGATTCTAATCCAGTGCCAGTCTGAAGGGGTTGCATGCGTGGGAGGCCACAGTGAAGAGTGTGTGCTGAGGGCGAAAGGCTGGTTGAGGCATAGTGAAGAGCCAACTTGGAGTCAGAGCTGCAGCACAGAAGGATGACAAGCTGGAAGGGACTGCAAGCAAGAACTGGCCCAGAGAGTCAACAGGGGCCTTGGCAGTGAATACATGGCCCAGATCAGAGATCAAGGCCATAGGGAACAGTGCAGTGCTCAGACATCAGAGATGGATTTGGGGCCCTCTGTTA
>NW_015390613.1:2098-6161 GCF_001527695.2 Protobothrops mucrosquamatus | reverse complement strand
TACATGGCCCAGATCAGAGATCAAGGCCATAGGGAACAGTGCAGTGCTCAGACATCAGAGATGGATTTGGGGCCCTCTGTTAGGTGGTTTGGTGCAAGTAGCGGCATAAAGGTCAATGAGCTGGCAACTGGCATTGGAAGTCCGACTGGGGCTACAAATCTGCAATTGGAGCCCAGAAGCTGGCAATAACTTGAAGAAGCCCAGATCCTCTGAAGAACATTGGTTGAATGTTGAATCATTTTTTCTAAAGAAAGTCCAGAAAGAGATTGAAGACATGTTTGGCTTCTCAGGGACAATTTCCTATCAGGATCAGAGAAAGTTCCCCTACACCAATGCTGTGGTTTCATGACTTCATTGCCCTGATGTTGGTAAATTCATCCAGGCTTATTATACTCCAAAATGACAATCTCTAGGCCATCAGTGCAGGATCTGAGTGGCTCAGAAATTGATGGCCACCAAGACAAAACCAAGAAGTTATCATGATACTCACTCATACAGAGAGCAATACACACTTGGTCTGGTTTGTTTCTTAGCTAACATGGGATCTGAAGATCTAGGACATTCACGTCACTTGTGGTGAGATCACTTTCCATATTCCAGGAAGCTCACTGGTAGGATCCAGCTCCCTGTTTCGATTGCATCGAACCAGATCCAACTGGCTTCCAAGAGGCACTTGAGGAAATGTCCCACAAGCCCAGCAGGTCCTTCTACTTGCAATCTACTCAGTCTCCAGAATACGTGGATAACAAAGGGACCAGGCAGGATTAACCCCAAGGGGCCTCTTTCCTTGCATTGAATCAGAGAAAGATTTTGAATAAGAATTCTGGGAGAGGAATTGCCAGAAACTAGCAGAACTGGTCCATAGGAAAAATTTAGTAGAAATGAAAAACATACTAAAAATAAATGGAAAATAATATGTTTTATTGGCACCCAAAAGGAAACAAAGAGAAAGCATGATAAGCTTAGTTAGCACATTTTTCAAACAAAGTCTTTGGTTGACCTTGTTAGGTATGTTGTGTGAACCAAGCAATAGCTTGAAGAACTTTCAGTATTGAACAAATAGAAGCAAAACACAATATTAAGTGAATAGGTACATAGGAAACATTCGTCATACTGAATACCTACTCTGCAATAATTTAATGCTTTTTATGGGGTTTAATTTTAAGCCTTTGTGGGAATAGCACACAGTTTGTAAGGGTGTGGATGCATTGTCACATTTACAATAGGGGCTTCATTGAGTTCTTTCACTCCTTCAGGCAACCGGAAGCTGAAGGCCCTCAACAGATTGGTCAGAAAGATGAAGATCTCAATTCTTGCCAGCTGCTCTCCCACACATGCACGCTGACCTGTAGATGATAGAAGCATGCATAAAGGGGATAATAATCAATTCTCCAGAATATATCCCATCAGCAAGGAAACGCGAAAGAAGATTCGTAACAGATGAAGCACATTTCCCTGTTGAATCTTCCTATCTTCTAGTATTGCTTATTATTTAGCACATTATTATTTAGTACACAGGAACAGCTTTTGGAGATAATGCTTTGAATCTATTGATGTGGTTAGCCATTGGTCAAACTGCTTTATTAAAGCAGTTTATGAGCCCTGGTGGGGCAGTAGTTAGAATGCATTATTGCAAGCTAACTCAGGTCACTACCAGGAATTTGATTATGACAGACTCAAGTTTGACTCATCCTTCCATCCTTCCAAGGTCGGTAAAACGAGGACCCAGATTGTTGGGGGCAATATGCTGATTCTGTAAACCACTTAGAGAGGGCTATAAAAGAACTATGAAGCGAAATATAAGTCTAAGTGCTAAGTGCTTGCTATTGCTAAACAGAAATAATGCCAATTTGAGCAGACCATCTGTTTCTTGCTCAGGAATCCCTGACCATAAAGGTGAGTGGCAGGACCAGGATACCAAATTGCATAGGAAGGTTTTTAGTAAGGAAGACTAATATTGGTAATATTGATAACATCTTACCCTACCTTGTAACTTTTAACTTGTAACCTTTAGTAATAGCAAGAGCAATAGCGATCAAAGTTGTATACCACTCCATTGGGCTTTAACACACTCTGGGAGTGATCTACACTGTCAGCATATTGCCCCCAACCATCAGAGTTCTCATTTTACTGACCTCAGAAGGATGGAAGGCTGAGTCAAACATCAGCCGGTCAGGATCGAACAGCTGGCTGTGGGCAGCTCAAGCTTTAGCTGAACTAAGCAACCCAAACTCATTTTATTATAAGGTGGATGACATATTGATTAATTAAAACTGTCTTACTATGACCCTGAAGATGTAAGCAAGATGTATGCTGCTTTTAATGATTATTTTGTAATGATATGTATTTCCATGATTGGCATCATGGCAATGTATGCTTTTCAAAATTGCATCAAAGGGGGTCCACTCCAAGCAGAGGTGTGCCCATTCAGAACTTGCTTCCGGGTAGACCTTTTATTTACATATAAAATGTTTTTTTCCCCTTTACACCTGACCGGTGTGGTTCATTGGGCCTATATGTTTAGGTAAGAGGACCTGAGTTTTGGGGGACAACAATAGCTTTTCATATCTATCATAACTGAAGCTGTGCCTTTTATGCCCTTTCTTATCAGCACCAGCAATAGAGAAAGATTCATTGGTGTACAAGCAGTACCAGACAGGATGAGAATGCTGTTGTAGGGGGAGCTTGCAGCCATTAAAAAGACTGAGCTTAATGCATCTAGGACCAAAACTCTGTGATGCAGATCCATCATTAAGAAGCTGAAAGTAGGCTTGTTTTCTTTGGATTTAGCTAATAATTCTCCCCCAAACAACAGGGATAATTGTGCAAAGCTCTACTGATTACAATCTAAATATAATTAGTATTTCTTTATAGTTAAAACTTAAAACTTAAGAGGAATTTCAGACTCTCATGGTTTTGAAAGTAGAAGGAATACAGATTCCTGGATTTTCTATTCAGTCATGATGACTTCAGAATAACACAGTGATGGGGGTGACAGGAATCTATAAGTGACAAACTGGTTTGGGTTCATGGATGTACCTATTCCAAAGGGCAGAAACTCTTCTCATTCAATGAACTTCCCGTCCTTATCTAAAAGGTGATTTGGGTTGAATTCTTCAGGTGTCTCCCATTGTTCAGGGTCAAGAAGAACAGAACGCAGGTCTGCCAAAATCATGGTGCTCTGCAAACAAAGAGATGATTAAACAGAGCAGTTTCATAAGGGAAACAGGCAAAAATGTTCAAACCAATATTGATGAAACCTTTGGTTTTAGCTTGTCTTGATAGACCCATATTTATTCATTTCCAAAGCAGTTTCTGAGAGCAGTGGCTGTTCTTAGCATTTCTAACCTTTGGAATGTGGTAACCCTTCACCGTCACATCCTTTGTACTTTGCCTGGGAATCCCAGCTAGCAAGACATTTTTTAAACGCTGCATTTCATGAATCACGGCATTGGTGTAGGGCAGCTTCTACTGATCCTGATAGGAAATTGAGACCAAGGAACTAAAGGCATCTTCAATCTCCTTCTGGACTTTCTCTAGAAAAAAATAATAGAAATAGAAGCCTCATTTTCATTATTATGTTTCATTTACTTGTTTCCAAATTTTAATCCTTAACAGAATTTTAGGACATAGAATGTGTGTGCATGCATGCATAAAGGTGCCTGCCCTTCCCTTTCCCACTGGGCCACCAACCCAGAAATTTTGGAGATTCCTGCCCTAACACCTACTCCATAAATGGCTTTAAATTCACCTTGAATTGGAACTAGAACCAAACTAGCAACCAGTGCAGCACATATGATAGTGGTGTTATATATGCCACCCAAGGGATTTGCTACCAGCTGTAACTTAATAATAATAATAATAATGATGATGATAAAGTTGGAAGGGACCTTGGAGGTCATCTAGTCCAACCCCCTGCTCAGGCAGGAAACCCTATACCATTTCGGACAAATGGCTGTCCAGTTTCTTCTTAAAAACTTCCAGTGTTGGTGCATTCACCGCTTCTGGAGGCAGGTTGTTCCACTGGTTAATTGTTCTAACTGTCAGGAAGTTTCTCCTTAGT
>NW_015390613.1:0-1834 GCF_001527695.2 Protobothrops mucrosquamatus | reverse complement strand
CGGACAAATGGCTGTCCAGTTTCTTCTTAAAAACTTCCAGTGTTGGTGCATTCACCGCTTCTGGAGGCAGGTTGTTCCACTGGTTAATTGTTCTAACTGTCAGGAAGTTTCTCCTTAGTTCTAGGTTGCTTCTCTCTTTGGTTAGCTTCCACCCATTGCTCCTTGTCCTGCTTTCAGGCGCTTTGGAAAATAGCTTGACACCCTCTTCTTTGTGGCAGCCCCTGAGATACTGGAACACTGCTATCCTGTCCCCCCTCGTCCTTCTCTTCGTTAAACTAGACATACCCAATTCCAGCAACCGTTCCTTGTATGTTTTAGCCTCCAGTCCCCTAATCATCTTTGTTGCTCTTCTCTGCACTCTTTCTAGAGTCTCAACATCTTTTTTACATCGTGGTGACCAAAACTGGATGCAGTATTCCAAGTGTGGCCATACTCTTCCACGCTAGCCCAAGTAGAGCACATTGCAGTAATCCAACTGAGAGATTACAAGGGCATGGGAGACCCTGCACATATCCTCACAATCCATGAAAGGGTACAATTGGCAAATAACATGAAATTACACAAAGGGTCTCCTAGCCTTGACAGCCACCTGTTCTTTCAGTTGGAGTCATGAGTCTGGAAGAACCCACAAATTGCACACAGGATCTGTCTGGCAAAATGCAGTCCACTCAGAACTAAAGATGATAAAGCCCTAGATCCTTGAGTCCCTTTGAACACACAGTGACTCCATCTTACCAAAATAAGGTGTAGGGGTGACATGATAGCAGTGTTCCAATATTTGAGGGGTATCTTTAAAGATGAGGGGGGGTCAAACTATTTTTCAAAGGACCAAATGGCAAGACAAGAAACAATGATTGGAAATTAACCAAGGAGAGAAGCAACCTAGAACTAAGAAGAAATTTCCTAACGATAAGAGTAATCAGCCAATGGAACAACTTGTCTTTTGAAGTTGTGGGTGCTCCATCACTGGAGGCTTTTGAGAAGAGATTGGACAGCCACTTTCCTGGAATAGTATTGGTCATCTGCTTGAGAAAGATTTCTTCCAATTCTATTATAGTATGTTCTACCAGGGTTGTCCTGGCCCAGTATGTAGCCATCTAGTCCAGAATACAGCTAGCTTAGGAAACTGTGTTTTAAGGGTTAAATTGCTGCCCTCTTAAGGGTGGCCTTCTGGGAAATGTAGTTTAGTTGTTACATGGTTATATCTGTGTTCTAATTGGCCACTGGGAGGGTCTTGTGTCTTTATTATGGGACATCCTGTTACGTGGCAGGTTTATTATCTCTCTCCATGAATCCTAGCCATGTGGCTGGGAGCTCCAGAGCAGCATGTGATCTTTATGAAGATGGAGAAAAATTATTCTTTTTTTACCTGCATGAATGGACAGAATATGAATCATGTGACAGATGTAGCTACATAACTGTGAGTTAATGCTTAAGAATTCCTGACCAATAAATATTCTGCATGTTACCATTCCATGGAGTTATTCTATCTGGATAGTGGCTAGACACTAGATGACCTCCAAGGTCCCTTCCAACTTTACTATTATTATTATTATTATTATTATTATTATTATTATTATTATTATTATTATTATTATTATTATTATTATTATTATTACATTGTTGGTGGACTATGGACTTCCTCCTTGCCTTGTGAATCAGCTCTAGTGACTGTTGGATCTAGTTTGTAGGACCAGGTTGCACTGACTGGGTGCAATTTGGGGTGGAGCTTTACCAGCCATTGTAGGGTCATCTGTTGTGGTATAGTAGTACAATAAAAGACTTTATTGCTGCCAGCATCTGCATATGTGACCTACATGACACTTGCTTTCTA
>NW_015390612.1:27782-38439 GCF_001527695.2 Protobothrops mucrosquamatus | reverse complement strand
TCTGCGTATAATTTCTTTGAATAATTTATTTACTCATTGGATGAATATCCTTTGCTATTAGTCAGAGCAATAGGTGAAATTCTCAGTGCTCCCTTGTCTAATTTTTTTCCTCATCCCATTTCTTAAAAAGTGTCAGGAAGGTTGGGCTGAGAATTAACGACTAGCCAAAGTCATCCAGCTTTCAGGGGCTGAGAGCAAAACTCTCAGTCTGGACCTCCTCAGTTCTACTTCAAGATATTAGAGATGTCACTGACCTGTCTCTCAGTATGCTCATAATGATCTCATTGGCCACAAACCTTAATTGCTTCAGAGTTTTTCCCATGGAACTTTCCTCGCCTTTCCTACTGATTCGAGTTTTTATTATATTTTTCAAAGAAACTGGGTTCTATTTTATTTTTGTCCAGTCCATATCATTGTTTTACAATCCTGGCTAATTATTAAGCTATAAATAAGAATAACCTTATGTAAAACATGCAAATGAAGTAGCATTCAAAGGATTTAATTCATACATAATTTATTGTACAATGCTTGAATTTTAAATAATTTTTGTAACTGAAAGCAAGACACTGTGGAGGTAATCAAAGACTTCCTGGGACCCATTGAAAATCCCAGACAATTGAGAATTCATCCGGTATTACCCACACACATCTAAGTATTCCCTCATCTGATTACTAAAAATTGACACTGACATTTTCGAGATGCTGAGGTCTGTCAACCAGTAATAAAAAACATATAGGTCAATTTTGTTTTTCTAATCTATGTCAGGTTTAGCTGTTTCATCTTCTTTCCGCATTAATCTAAGACTTAAAACATGGAATTCTTAATTTTAATGGTTCATCTCAGGTTGCATTAATCTCATTGTTCTACAATGATTGATGTGAGGTCTAAAAATATGACCTGAAACTTTCATAAATAGATATCTTCCACAGTGTTTCCTTGTTAACCATTCTAAATATCAGTACAATAGACTTGACCGTAGTCAAAAGGCCAAGAAGCTTTACCCTCAAAGATATTAATGAAAAGATTCAGTGACATTCCTTATTTAGAGTACATATGTTTAATTCAGACATGTAAATGAGGCAATTGCACATATACTCCTGAAATGCCTTATCGTTCATAGAAGACACAGTAATTCCTCCTCCAATTACAAATTATGAAACAGCTCCCAACAGGCAATTATATATTTCTTGTTAAATGATCAAGATCACAAAATCGCTCGGAAATATTGGATACATCCCCATCCACCAAATTATTTGTTTCATTGTGCAGCATAAAGGAAGGATTACCTAGGATCTTACTTTCTATCTCTATTCAGCTATTGTTATGTGCATCAAAAAGTCAAACTGTGGCAATCAAAGGTCATTCTCTTTGGGACTGCCCATGCTTATTATCTGTAGCATTGTTTCTAATGACTCTAAAAGTTCTGTGTCTTTTAATGCATAGAAGCTTCAATAGTTTAATTGTTCATATCTCTCTCTCTCTCTCTCTCTCTCTCTCTCTCTCTCTCTCTCTCTCTCCTCCTGATTTCCCTTGCTTTTTATACTATTTTGCTAGGGTTTTTTTTAAATTTTCGCTGATGTTTAATAATCATCATCATTTTAGCCATTGTCTATCCACTGCAGGATGAAGGCCTCTTCCACAAGTTTCCAGCCTATATGGTCTTTTGCCAATTGGACCCACAGTACTTGCTGTTTTTGTCAATCCATCTTGTTTTAGGTCTGTTTCGTGGACACTTTTTATCAAGTGGGATCCCTTTGATGACTGCCTTGGTCCACCTGCCATCAGTTCTTGCTACATGGCTAACCCATTTCCATTTCAATTCTTTTACTCTCTTGATATCATATACTTTTGTTTGTTCTCTAATCCATGTGCAGGTCTTTCCATCTTGTCTTGTAATGCTGAGCATGGCTCTTTGTACTACTACAAAAGCTATGATGTTTAATAAATAAATATCAAACTGGGTGGTTTGAGTGCTTTTTCTGTTCTGGCTATATGAATTGAATAGGAATAGTTTGGATGCAAATCAAACTGGAAAGGTCTGTGCCACATAATGGCAGTCAACAATTGTTAATCCTGACTCTAAATTCTCTAATACATAAATGAATAAACAACTATTATGTAATTAATACACGAAAGCTGAGATTCCTGCCATCTTTCCAATAAATCCTGTCACTATAGGTAATCAGAAAAAAGAAATGCATTGCTTCTTCATCCCACCCCCTCCAGACTTTCTACTGGGCTATGCACAATCTAGCATAGAGAATGATTGTATAATTCCTGAACCCAGCAGAATAAATATTGAAATAAATCCTTTCCAGTCTTGTTTGGGAGATAGTTGGTGGTGGAAATGAACACTTTCGTTCATTTAAGGAAAAGGTAATGGTAATTTCATTCTTAGGCATCATGTATTCTTATAATTAGAAATAAACATTAGTATTACTTTTTTATGTTTCTTCACCTGCAAGTGTTTACCTTTATAAAAATGTCTTGAAACATGTTACAGGAACTTTGATTGATTGCTTGTCAGTCAACAACTGATTTATTGCAAGAGAAAGGTGTCTGTCTGCTTTATTAGGGTGTTGAAAATGTAACTTCACAAGATTTTACTTGTTGCGAAGATACATGTAGAATTGCACTGAAATTCAACCATAAATATTGCAGCCTAACTTTGTATAATATTAGATTACTGATGCTATGTTGACGCCAGTACTAAGATCTTGGAGGAAAAGCTTCTTGGCAGAATTATATTTTATGCAAGATACTGATCTCTTTATGGAAAGGTTTTTTTTTAATTCTACCCTTTAATGCAGAAAACACCCAATGCCAGTTATTGCAGGGGTTTTATTTTTATAATTTGCATTGTGGCAAACCAATTAACAACATAAAAGTATATGTTCATGCAAGCAAGTTAATGAAATTATATAACTTCAAAGTATGTTATCAATTAAAAAAGCAGAAAGAACATACGGAAATGTGAATATGAAATATGAAAATAAAATTTTAAAAGGAAGGGATAACAAATTTTGTTGCTAAACTGAACCACTCTAAACATTTTAACCACATTGCTTGACATTTCTATTTCTTTATGTCATGGATGTCTGTCAACCATAGTCAAGAAAGTCAAGATGGCCCTAGAAGTATGATCAAAGCTCCACCTATTTTTTTTAAATGTATTGCATGTGTGATTCATAAAAAAAACAAAAAAACAAACAGATATAACTTCAATTACACTGTTGTGGACACCATCTTGCTTTTTATCATACCCTGCTGATATTCTTGTCCTGTCAACAAGAAACAAATAAAATCTGTATGTCTCAGCAACAAATCAGATGTTGTTTTCTGGGAAACAGAAACAGGGACCTTGGAGGTCTTCTAGTCCAACCCCCTGCTCAAGCAAGAGACCCTACACCATTCCAGATAAATGATTGTCCAGCCAAGTTTCACATAGCCCAGTGGTGGTGAACCTATGGCACACATGCCAGAGGCAGCACTCAGAGCCCTCTCTGTGGGCACATACACTATCGCCCCAGCAGAGTTCACCAGAGTAGTTTCCATCTTCACTTTTCCTGTTTCCGGTCTTGACCTCCTTCTGTGGTAGTGAGGCCTGTTGGGCGATAGCAGATGTACAGGGCCTCTGTATTTTGGTTAAGGTGGGGGGGAGCTGCCTGTGCTGCTGCCATGAGGCGAAGCCAGTGGAGAAAGGGGGATTGGACCCATGCACCCTGCTTCCTGGTATCCTGCCCTAGCCATGATGCGGCAATGTTGCTGAAATCGGCCACAGCATCAGTGGGGTGGCGTAAGAGGCTGCAGCAGGATACCGGGAAGTGGGTGCATGGGTCTGATCCCCCTTTCCCCACCAGCTTCACCTCGTGGCAGCGGCACTGGCAGCTGCCCTCCAACCTGGCCTGTTTCCTGGCTCCACCCCGGCAGATGGAGACC
The DNA here is from genome assembly GCF_001527695.2 of Protobothrops mucrosquamatus. Taxonomy (NCBI): domain Eukaryota; kingdom Metazoa; phylum Chordata; class Lepidosauria; order Squamata; family Viperidae; genus Protobothrops; species Protobothrops mucrosquamatus. The sequence goes on along the minus strand of NW_015390612.1, from coordinate 34,500 downwards.
ATGGCGAGGGGCCAGGGGCACATGAGGGACAATGTGGAGTGGCAGCAGTGAGGGGTGTGTGAATGCCAGAGGCCACTTCCCCCGCCACCATCCCCACCAGTGCGAGGATGGGGTGGCACAGCTTCTCTTCCGGAGCTGCTGCTGGCTGGGCCTGGCGATGCAGGGATCGCCGCCACTGCCACCTCCTGCCCAGCCTGCCACGTAATAAAGCAGGCAGAACCGCAACCGCCCCTCTCTTCAACCAGCTGCCCAGTAACTCGCTGAGGTTCCATGTGGCCAGATGCATCTCGGCATGGCTGGTTTCCCACCTCCCCATCCCATCCCTCCTGGCCTCGCATGTTCTCCTTTTCCCGGGCACCACCCACTGCATCGCCTACTCAGCTGTTGGCCACCTTTTCATTAATGTGGTAGGAGCCTGAGCTCTGTTCCTTCTGTATCTGCATCTCTTCATGTTCTCTTTTCTCTTTTGTTTTTATGGATCTGAAGGAAAAGGAGGAATTGGAGAGTCCCAATCCCCTCTTTTCAAACCAAAGATAACCAGTAAGGTTTTTCAACTGTAAGCCAGGAAGCTTACAAATTATGGAAAGAAAACACTAAGCATAATGAAAGCCAATGCTAGCTAGAGTTATCAAGATTTTTTTTTTTTGAACCCTGAGGAAAATTGTATTTCCTAGTGCAATGTTGTATTTGTTCTTATATGTGTGTTTTAATTACAGTTCTAAACCTTACAAATTTTTCATTTTGTTCCATTTGTTGCAGGAAAGACATAGCACTGGAGCAGCAATCATTGGAATAGAGAAACCTGCCCCAGGCATATGGTTCAGGGATTGCATTCAGTGCACCATTCAATGGTAAAAATCTTAGTTTTGTGCTGTGCTTGGCTTTGTTTTATGACTAAGCAAGGAAAAGGGAAATGTGGATTGGGCTTATTTGTCCTCCCTCAGGAAATAAAATTAATTTGTCTAGTTGTGTTGGGCATTGGAGGCAAGAACCGAAAATTTGCTGGCACACTAGGTTTCCATGGTCTTAATGATTTGCAATAAATCATGAAAGCTAAATAATAAGAGCCAAAAAAAAAATATCAAGTCTCTTAATAAATAATGTTTTCCCATCCTTCCCCTGGAACTTTGGAAGCTTACTTACTTCAGTGTGATTATTAGTTTTGGTAATATTAAGTCATTAGCATTGACTAATCTCAAAAAGAACATGTTTATCTTCTTAGTTCACTATTTCCTACTTCTAGATATGCCAATTGCCTAGAACACCAAGGGTTGGTTGGCCTCTAAATCTAATATATTAATTAACAATACTAATAATATAGATGGAGATGGACCTGGTTAGTGCTTGTATATAAGACCACCAGGAAACAGTTAAAATATTTGAGATACAACATAGAAAGTTATCTAACAGTTAACAGTATTAGCCACAGCCAATTTGCCATGGCCAACTCACCATAGCCAACTCACTGCAGGACAAGAGTTATACTAAAATCAAAGAAATGGTGGAATAGAATCATTAAAGGATGCAAAAGGAGGGACAAAATGAAATGTGAATGGCTAAAATTAAAATATTTTTTATTTACTAGCTATACCTGGCCACGCGTTGCTGTGGCTCTCGTTCACTCAGCCAACAGATGGCGCTGTTTTTCGAAAAATCATGTTTTACCTGTCACAGGTGTGACATCTATATAATAGTAGGTATATAAAAACACGTGCGTATTCGAATGCAACGTTATGTCAAAATTTCAAAGCAATCGGTGAAGAACTTTTGGAGATTTAAGATTTTGAACAAACAAATATTTACATTTTTATTTATATAGATTTTAAAGAAGTAAATTGAATTGTTAAATTGTCCTGTGGTACGTTGTCCCACAATGAGTTGGCTGTGGCAAGTTGGCCATAGCGAGCTGCCCATTCTGGTAGCATAATACTATGACATTGTAACATGAAGATCTATAGGTAGAAATTCTGCTTAAAACAATACCAAACTCCAAATGCTATAAAGTAAACATACAATGTAGGACATAAAATAGAATAATAACTGAATGAGACTGTGGGAAACAGAACCATAAATAAGCTATCCACAGATTTATCCACGGTTAGCTATGAGTCTTTTTAAAGTGAGGGTTTGAATATCATGCATTTCAACTGGCATTGTTAAAATTAGTTCCACACAGTCACCACACATAAAACTGCTCCTGGCAACTGAGACTTGAACAATGGCTTGAAATAGCAACAGAGTTCCAGTTTAAGCACAAGCATTGGAAATGTTGTTAATTCCCCACTACAGGACAGATGGCTACCAGCAGGATCAGCACCTGGCAATTTCATTAAGCATGCATCAACATATGAAGAAATGATAGCTAGGCCCCTGTCAAAAATCTTGTTTCTTCACAGGAACTTTAATCAAAGAGAGCATGGAAGAGAAAAAAAAACAAGTCATAACAGCATTCTCCCCCTAGGAAGGACAAGATCAAGTGGTTTGTTCTTATCCTCAGAGAAATAGTGAATATAAACTCTATCATTTTACAAAGATGGAATTGTCGCTGCTTGGCATCCACAGGACGTCTCATACCATATTTGCTCTGCAGTTATCATACAGTGAAAAACCCAGGGCCATCCTTGATGAGTGATGGTCAATGGCACAGCATAATGCCATTGCATTTGAGCTATTTGGGGAAGTTTTCAAGAAGGCACACATTTTTGTGGGAAACATTCTGGAGCAGTCCCCAGTTATAAGAATATAGAAGTGAAAGAGGAAGATCAAACCAAAGCATTATCTGGCCCAGCATTTTTCATTCCCATGCTAAACAAGTAGATCTGCATAGTAAAGGCAGATCATGAATAGTGATTAGATCAGTGGTTCTCAATTTTTTTAATGCCGCGACCCCAACCGGTCGTAATTCGAGGACTAAACCGGTTGTAAGTCGAGGACTACCCAACCGGTCGTAAGTCGAGGACTTTCCAAGCCCGGGAGCGCCGCGCATGTGTGGTTCCGCCCCCTGCGCCGGCCGAGGCGTAGCTGGCAAGCGGCAGAGACGGAGCAGGCTGACCACCAGCTGGGCCAGCCCAAGGGAGGTAAGGCACCCGCCGGAAAAGGGGAAAAAATGGCGGACAAAAAAAATGGCGGACAAAAAAAATGGCGGACAGCCTTGCTTGGCGACCCCCGTGAAATGGTCGATCGACCCCAAATGGGGTCCCGACCCACAGGTTGAGAACCACTGGATTAGATGACCAGATTTGCTCAATTGTATAATCATTTATAGGAATAGAGATTGCTGTTTTGCCTAATTTACAATTTTAATTTTCTGATTTTAATAAAAATCAGAAAGAAAACTTGTCAGATCAATCCCTGGAGTGGGAGGGGTCATGAACTCACATTCAAAAATTTAAGATATAATCAAGAGATGACTTCTTTTTATTTAATGTATAAAAGTTCTTTGGAATACAGGAAAGCCGGACAATATCAGATTCTTTAAAAAGTTCTGTTCTGGCTCCAGTATTTTCTGGAAACTTCCCATGCTCTTTAAAAAAAAACCTAGCATTTCCAGAAGAGCACCAGGCTCTTAAAATATTAAAAGTGGGAAGATGACCAAGATTAATTTAAAATCTAAAAATCCATTCAGTTCTAGCATTCAGGGGTAGTTTGATAATATCAAGTGTTCATTGGCCTGAAATTGTTCTGACTGGTGTCCATCCCACCAGGAATCTTGATAAATATGAAATATCCAAATCCACTCCCATCTACTGTAGTGGGGAGAGAGATTTCATTTTAAACCCCAACCATGTACAAAGTGCATAGATTCTCTTGCATGGGTATCAATACTGAATGGAACATTATGATATCTGAAACTAAGATATCTAAATCATACATTCTAAGAGCCGTCAGTTCATGAAAAGAAGAAGAAAAAGGTTTCTACATAAATTCTGAGAAGTGGTTTAAAAGTTACCAAGTTCTTTTTCCCCCTTGGGACAGGGTGAGTCTCTTACTGAAATTAGAAACCAGATCAAGAAGCTTTTATTTGCAGTGCCTATCCCTTAAGTATGGAATGAGACTTTTCAAAGAATTTAGAGACATGTACGTTACAAGTGGGACTCAGGCAGAGTCTTTCCTGAATGGAGACATGAAGCATGAGAAACCAAATCCTTTCATTCCATTTCTTCAAGGTAGAACCTCAGTTGCCATCTCCTTTGTCACAGTATTTTCTGTACTTTAAGTAAAATTATGTAAGTAGTGCTACTGAGATTCTTCATTCGCTTCCTTTCCAAATTTTGCCTTTTATATATGATTTCTTTGTGTAAATTCAAGAGTCCTCCTCCTCATCATCATCATCATCTTCCTCCTCCTTCTCCTCCCATATTGAGTAAGTCAATCTCATAGTCTATCTTAATGGTTTAAGGTTAGTATATCATAAATATTAAACTAACCACTGTTTATTCAAAGGTCTGATCTTCTTTCAATTAAGGTAATTGTATAAGAGGTAATCCATGTGAATGGAAAGCACAGGATAAAATTAACCTATTCATGCTTAATCTGATAATTATTACACCATGGGGAGGGAGTAATATCAAAGTAAGTGGTCGTATTTAACTTAACAAAAGCCTTCAATTTCTCACGTTAGCCTTTGTTACATCTAAGGTTAGACATACAAATAATGAACTGCACTCTTCCTAATATCTCTTTTCAAAGATTCCTAATGGCAGGCACATAATTCTAAATAATTATCCTTGTAATAGTATAGTCTAATATTATACCAAATGTTTATTTTTCATTTCTCAGAGGAAAACATATCTTTTTCAGAAGGGTGGAAATATTTTCATCTTCTTCCCTTGCGATGAAGGGTGGCATGGTGGCTCAGAGTTTAAGATGCTGGGCTTGTCGGCTGGAAAGCCAGCAGCCATGATGGTGTAAACTCCCATCCTTCGCCCCAGTTCCTGCCCACCTAGCAGTTTGAAAGCATGCAAATAAGAGTAGATAAATATGTACCACTTTGGCAGGAAGGCAACAGAGTTTCATGGATCTCGGCATGTAGTCAATACTGGCTCCCTTGGCTAAGAAATAAAGATGAGCACCACCCTGTAGAGTTGGCAATGACTAATGGAATAAAATCCACAGGGACTCCTTTTACTCTTTAGATTAAATCACGTTTATTTTATTATTATTATGCAGTGTTGTAGATATTTCTTTATTTGCTCCAAACTTGTACAAAGTTGCTCTGGTAACATCTTTTTTTTCCCCTGTAGTATCCCCATTGCTTTCATTTCATTTAAAGTATTGTCTTTCATTGCTAAGGGGGTATTTAGCCCTTATTCTAATGCTACCCAAGGCAGCCTTAATTTGTTAGTCTTGATCAAGTATTATCCTGGAGTATAGTCAGGTGACTGTAGTGACTTGAAGTGGAGGCAATATTACCTAAATAAGGATTCACAGTGGGGATGCCAGTTTTTATGGCAGTATAATTTCCTGCTGATTCAAGGATGAGAAAGCATTTCATCTATGCAGTGGGAAAATATTTGGCTGTTTCTTCTTCTTTTAGCCATAACCATAATTATGCCATGGTTTCTTATTCCGAATCATGATCCACAAAGGCATTATATCTCTAGGTCTTACATAAAGTGATGGAGAATCTTTGAAAACAAATGCTAGTAAGTTCAAAACAAGTTGTTGTCCATTTGCAAAATGTTGTCCATTTTCTTGATTTCAGTATTTGTACTAGCAGCAGGTATTCTCATTCCACTAAAGATTTCCATTAAACATAACCGGGTGCATGCTGATTTTCATTTGTAACAATACGTATTTATAGCTGTGTAGGCAAGAAGAAGTGAAACACAACTGATGAAGATGACATTTTCTACCCACAAAACTATCTCATCTTCAAGGTTTACCATAGTGAGGTTTGCACCACATGCTAATTTGGTTAGAATAGAATAGAGCTGGAAGGGACCTCAGAGGTTTTCTAGTCCAGCCCCCCGCTCAAGCAGGAGAACCTGTAGCATCTCAGACGAGTGACTGTCCAGTCTCTTCTTAAAAACCTCCAGTGATGGAGCACCCATGATTTCTGAGGGCAAGCTGTTCCACTGGTTAATTGTCCTCACTGTTAGGAACTTTCTCCTTAATTCCAGGTTGCTTCTCACTTTGATCAGTTTCCACTTACTTCATTAATCAATTTCCATTATTATGACACTACATATTCAGCCTTGCCATATTATCCAAATGGCTGGATTCACATAACATGAAAGCCATGAAAAGTAATCAAACTTAAAACTAACTTCCCAGGTTGTAAGAATGCTGACATTAGGTAATTTCCTGAATAGGTGTGTTGCATGACCTCAGCCTAAGTCGCACAAGAATTGTACATATCTAAGTTACACTATTTTCTTCTCTCATAAAAATCAGTAGCAGTCCATTGAAGTCATAAAAATATTATTTTCATTCTGAGAACATGTGTTCATGGATTCTAAAAAGGGCCACTTTCATCTTCACAAAACTCTGAAGAGTACTACTTAGAATACTGACATGAAAAGAGGGGAAGAGAACCTGTGGCTCAGTGACTAAATCACTGCCTAGTATGTATAACTTTCCAGGTTCGAATCCCATAAAGGGTATGGCTAACTGATGAAGGCAAAAAAGCCAGAAATGGTCCATCTTAGTCTCCCAATTTAATTCTTTACTCTTTGTCAGAAAAAAAGAAATTTGGATATATATATATATATATATA
>NW_015390612.1:19826-27028 GCF_001527695.2 Protobothrops mucrosquamatus | reverse complement strand
TTTTCTTGTTCTCTGTCTTGGATTTTGGTGGGGGTTTCTTTTCGGATTAGGTTGGTAATCTTATTTCTTTGGAATCCGTTGGATGTTAGTACGTTAGTGAGAGTGTGTAGTTCGGTTTTTAGGTGTTGTTCGTCAGCTAAGCATTTTGTTCTGGAGATGAGTGTCTTGGCTACGGAGTTGATCTGTGCTGGGTGGTGGTATGAGAGTGTGTGCAGATAGCGGTTTGTGTGTGTTTTCTTCTGATGGCTCCCTAGGACACACCATCTACCAGAAGAAAACACACACAAACCACTATCTGCACGCACTCTCACACCACCACCCAGCACAGATCAACTCCGTAGCCAAGACACTCATCTCCAGAACAAAATGCTTAGCTGACGAACAACACCTAAAAACCGAACCCCCCAGCCAATCAGAGCACAGCCAGGCTCCTTAACCAATCAGAACACACCTCCACCCAATCAGAACACAGCCAAGCTCCCACCCAATCAGCTCCAACCCCACTGGCAGTTAAAAGGAAGAAACAGCTGCGATCACACACCACTCTTAGAAGCACGAAGCTGAAGACACCAGGCTGAAGATGACGAATGTGACTTCGTCGAAACGTCACCAAGGTACTTTTAATTCTACGCGGGAGAAAACCCGAATAACTAAAGACCTACATATATATATATATATATATATATATATATATATATATATATATATATATTCCTTGTGAAAAAAAAATAAAACTATGAAAATTAAAAGGACTATAATTGAAAGCTACTAAAATGGAAATGTAGATCTTTGGCCTTGTATCCTTCTCAGCACGGTAATTATGTTTTTCTCTCATGTGTACTATCTCTCTCTTTCTACCTGAAAGGGTGTTGTGTGTACCAATGGAAATTAGACTCATTCATGTGTCAACTTACTTACTTTCTTGTTCCTGGGCAATTATATGCTATAGCAAACATAATATTCCACACAACAGCCATTAGCAGTGAGTCTAGATTTTGGGAAGCGAGCACACCATACTCTCTAGGAAGCTGTTCTGAATAAAGAGGCAGATGAATTTCAAATTAACTCACTTTACTGTGTCATTTTTCAGCTCCCAATAAATCCGGTGCTGGAGCCAGATACTGAAATAGCAATACAATACCAAAGCCAAGTTTGCATTCAAACAACTAGACCCAATTTAACTAGACCCAAATTAACTTATCCAACTGTTCAGTTTGAAAGAGAGGAAACAGTGGAGCACCTGTTTTGATTAGTCTTTTTTTTCTAAGTTGATCTTATCTTCATATCAACAGGTGCCACTCAACTTAGGAGATGTAAACACAAAGAACAATTTTCATTGAAAACTGCAATCTGATTCTTAAGCTCTAAAATTAGAGACAAGAGAGGAGGAATTTTTTATTTCAGAATGGAGAAAAATCACTCCAAGCATGATACAATTTAGTTGGCATTTTTAGCCTATTCAGATAGCAATGACAGTGTCATATGTTGACAGTCACGAAGATAATAAAGTTTTTCTACCTACTAAAAGCCAATGTAGAGTTTGTAGCATTCAAGCTGGAACAATAGCTGATTCAAAGTCTGCAATTTGTTTTGCAATATAATGGTCCAATCCATTTATTGGGTTGGATCCCACTGTTTTTCTACAAATTGTCAAAACACATGCATAGGGTACAAGGTGAGATATTTAGAACCAGCATCATAATTTCAAACTTGGGTAACAATGAAAACAGAAAAAAAGCTGCACATTTTCCTTAAAAATGGATCTCGAGAAGTTTCCATGCTGACTTCTCCATGCCCATAGAATGAGTGAATAAGAAAAAAAAATGACTTGTTTGATTAGGGAAGGAAAAACCACTACTTCTATAAAAGATTGGAAACTCTTTATATACGTTTTGCCGAGAGTGGATAAAAATGAAGTTTGATTTCTGGATTTATGAAATATAAGGGACTTTTTATGGGGAGAAGGGAGCTTTGTTATGTAGTAGTTCCTTTCAAAGTAAAAATGGCTCCAGAATATAGACAAAGGAAACCAACTGCTGAGCACAGAATTGTTCCCTCCCTAAAAAGGGGGAAAATGGTATTAAGTATGTGTATAACTACTCAGCATTTGCTTCTTTAAATATCTTTTTTCTTTTCCTTTTTCTTTACTTTCTATTGTTTTTAATATTTTTTTCTTTATCTTTCTTCCTTTCCTATTTTTCCTCTACATTTTTATGTTTATATTTTAATTTTGAAAAACAATTATTCAATAAAATTATAGCAATAGATAGATAGATAGATAGATAGATAGATAGATAGATAGATAGATAGATAGATAGATAGATAGATAGATAGATAGACTACAGAAATTATGAATAGCTGTTGATCACTATCAGTATGACATTTTTGGCAGGGTACCCAGTGAGGCACAGAAGGAATTCAAATTTTAGTTGAGTTTTATCTGGGTGCAAAATTAACAATATTAAAGATAAAAGAAGAATTTTTTTGTATGCTATTTAAAAATGGCTCCAATGCATTTCAAGCTTTAAATTTTGGAACTCAAAATGCTTGAAACTATACATTCTGAAAAGTCAAAATCATAGTTAATTTACAGATTTTAACTTCAGTAGAAAAGTGTATCATGCATATTTTGCAGATTCCACACATCTGGGGAATAATTTCATCAAAAGAATAACTTCCGGGAGATATAATATGAATCTATGGCATGATGAACTGAAACTTATTTCCCATGATAAATAAATCTGATGATTTATTTGAATTACCTGATTTTAGAAGGTAAAAAAAAAATGAAATGTGGCCTTCAAGATGACAATTTTTGCAAAAGGTGGTGAACAAGCTAACCTTGCACATAACAATACTATTATGAAAAAAGAAAGGAAAAAAAGAAAAATTAGGAGAAGAAAGGAAAAGAAACAAATAATTATAGGATATTTTTAATCTGTTTCAGGTTGTTACAGTAGAAAACCAAATGACATTAGCCATAACACAATGCATTGTATTATTAACCAAATATTCTGGTGATGGTATAAGAAATTGTCACAATAGCGCTCATTAATTGGAATATGTGGCCATCATTGTTCCCTGTCATAAAATCTGAGCACGAAAGATCTCAAACCTGAAAACTTTCACCTATTTGGATAACACCTATTTTAAACATTTGTGATTGAAGGGAAAAGTTTTTATAGTGTCTAAGACCTTCAGAAGAAGAGGAAATTTAATTGTGCATTATTTGACTTCATGCATTAGGCACGATCCTAACTGAGAGAACATGGAGAATGAGTGTGAAATGAAGAGTTTCTTGTTTTGGTTTCCATAGATTTCTTTAGAAAAAAAGATGGAAAGAAAGAATGAGCATACAGCTAAGGATGGACTGAAACCTTTATGAATGATAAATAACCTTTTGTGAATAAATTCACATAGTAGAGCATCACTGGGAGGTGGGGAAGGTGAACCTGAAGAGAGTAAATTTAATGAGTCTAGATTATAGAAAGGTACCCTTTCAGAAATGCTAGAACTTTCAGTTAAATGGCACATAAGAAGATTAAAAATAAATGTTTCCAACACTATTTTACTCTGGGGGAAGACCAGTTTCTTTGTAATTTTCAGTTACCAATGGATAATTCCCATAACAAAACCCATCAGTATTCTAGAATCCATTAATCACATTCAAGAGTATTCCATGGGCTTCATGTATGCTTCCTATTTCATTTTTCATCAGTTGTGGACATTGTGGAATGAAAAGTCAATGTCTTACTGCAATATAACTTGAACCATTGTAGAATGAGAAGACATAGTGAACATTGAACACTCTGTATAAAAAATAAATATTACTAATTATAACATACATTACATAAAATGAAAATCCTGAGCTGGTGCACCAAATGATGAATCTTCATCTGTTATATACACTCAGTTATATTCAGCATATGGTCATTCACATACCCAGCCTGTTGAGACATACAGATCCTGCCATCTTTCTTGCTCTCTAATTGTTGCTTTCTAGATAGGTGCAACTAGAGCAAATGCGACATACAGTCCTGGCTGACAGGACTTGGAAATCGTTAGAAACATTCAGAAATAAGTTTCAACCAAACACTGAAGCATATCAGATTCTGATGGAATACATGGAGACCCAATTAATTCAAAATGGCAGCAAAACAGTACAGGTTCCATATATATTTGCTCTCTCCCACACATATATGTTCATACCCATTTACCCACATCCTTCTCAACTATGCTGACAGAAGCCATCAAGTCCAGATCCAGAATGACTCAAAGAGTGAATGGGCTTCAAGAACCCTTTTATTCCCCAAAGCTCTTGCTTTGTTCATTCATAAGTCTGGTAGTTGTGGGCGGGATGTAGGAAGGAGCTTTGTGTGCCCAGCAGCTAGTTTCCTTTGTCTGTCTTCTGGAGACACTTTTACTTTAATCCTTAATAACTTGGTTTCTTTTTGTCTACCTCCCAAAGATAACTTTTTGACAAGATTCCTGACTTCTGTCCTCATCTCTGCTCCAGTTTTAGGTTTTATGACACCTTCAACCTCACCTCAGTTGTTTATTAAGCAACCACTCCAAAAATGGATATTAAAGACAGTAATTACTTTTCATTTGGATGTGTAGGCACTGTTCGAACAATCCTGCTAAATTGTATTGACAATTCCAGCTAATCTAAATTTGTGTTAAAAGGCCAAGGAAATCAGCAATCTTTAAGCTGTTATGCTTACCTGGCTATGTTATATAATCAACACTTTCTTTTCTATAAATAAAGTTGAATAAGCCAAGATTTATTAGATATCTTCAGCAAGAACATTGGAGGGGGAAAATACCTTTAAATAACATTTACCATTGTAAATGTCAAGATCAGAACAAATACTTGCAGAAGCCATTATACCTAGGTAAGCTAATTTCAGAATAACTCATACACAGTATTTTGATGTAAATGATGCCCTTGAGGCTTGTCAGAAATATTGATGACATTTCCCTGTAAATTGTGAAAAGTGTACTTACCCTCCCTGGCAGATTTCTAGAGCTAGTGACCAATATGTTGTGCTCTACTTTCAAACTTTGAAGTTTGGGGAGAAAAAGCAACTTTGCAAAAAATTGATTGGTCCTAGACACTAGAAAAAGATAAAGCACAAGAGAAGAACAATGTGAGTTCCTTTCCTCTAATAAAAATGTAAAGTCAGCTTGGCTGTTGGTGACTATCCACACAGTTTTCTTGTCAGTGTTAATAAAGCAATTTGATACTGTTCTTTTCTTGGGAATGTTTTATAAGCTTTCCAATCAACCTTGTAATTTCCAAGTGATCCATCATTTTAAATATTACCAAGGCCAATCTAATTATCATCAGACAACAGCTTTTGAATTAAATAAAATATATAAACACACTAGACAAAGTATTTTAGTTTTTAGTTTGTTTTTTTATCATAAATATAAGCAGTTACATACTGATACTTGTGGAGGTCTTAGAAGAAGCAAGGATTTCTAAATGAGCCAACTTTCCAGTGACATACCACTACAAAATTCATGTTACATCCCGGTGAGTACTGATCTTATCAAAATCAAGAGTATAAGACCTTATAAAATCTTACGAAAGAATAGGTTCAGATTGAAACAAAACTAATATAGTTGTCTGTTGTAATCAAAAAATCAGTTAAAATATGACTAATCTATTTATCAATAATCCAATACCTAGTTGCTCATAATATGGGTTCATTTTTTTCATTTTTTCAATATTTTGTAAATTAATTAATTAATTAATTAATTAATTGGATTTATTTGCCACCCAGTTCATCTTCAAAAATTCTGGGCAGCTTATAGCACATAAAAAATTTGGGGGTATTTTGTAAATATAATTGTAAATATCAATATACAATGTGCATACATACTGGGGAAAAAAAGATGTTAAATTTCACTGCAAGCTTTTTCATGCACATAAGTCCCATTGAACATAGAAAAGCTTGTTTCTGAATATATGAGGATAGTTAAAGTTTCTTTCCTATGCTGTTACAGTATTTAGTTTTCCAAATGTCAGACAAGCTAATTTAATCTAGTATTGGTACATTGAATTTTTCTGCTGAATCTGACATTGAATTTGTTAACCAAGGAAAGCCACCAATAAACATAAAGAATAGCAAGACTTGTATGCATTTTTCAGAAGCCTTCATTTTCTTTTTTTCAAGAAACAGAGTTTTAAATATGGCTTTGTTTCTACTGATGATAAAGAAATAATGCATCAGTCTTGACTTGAAGGATTCTTGACCTATCTTTCACTCAACAATAATGTTGTTTCCATGATGAGAGTATCTGATCTTAACTTCCAACCTTTCAGCTTCAGTGATTGCCAGTCACCTGACTTCTGTTCAAGTAATGGGTGACAAAAACAAAATTGTATATAGCTTGAGACTTCTCTTGAACATTATTGGAAGAATATGCATACACTACTTTACAACTTAGGCCTGTTGCATTCATTGGCAAAATGAATGAAATTTAAAAAAGCAACTTCACGAATACATGGCATCCATTGGCACCCAAAGATAGATAGATAGATAGATAGATAGATAGATAGATAGATAGATAGATAGAGATAGATAGATAGATAGATAGATAGATACATTTTTTATTGTCATTGTATGTGCGTACATAGTATACATATACAACGAAATTTACTTGACACCCCAAAACCAGGTCCCACACACATAATCCCCAGACACACTCCCCCCCACCACAATCCCCACCCCTAAAACCACCCAACATCCACACAACAGACCAAGTAATGTTGTCCAACAGTTCACTGATGGTGGCCCTTTAGTTCGTTGTTGAGTGCAATTACAGCTCTGGGATAAAAACTATTCAGAAAATGTGTGGTCTGAGTTTTAATTATTCTGTATCTTCTGCCAGAAGGCAACAGTCCAAAAAGATTGTAAGCAGGATGGGAAGAGTCTCTGAGAATGTTATGCAACTTCCTCAAACAACAAGATTCGAAGATGTTATCCAGGGCTGGTAGATAGATAGATAGATAGATAGATAGATAGATAGATAGATAGATAGATAGATAGATAGATAGATAGATAGAGAGAGAGAGAGAGAGAGAGAGAGAGAGAGAGAGAGAGAGAGAGAGAGAGAGAGAGAGAGAGAGAGAGAGAGAGAGAGAGAGAGAGAGAGAGAGAGAGAGAGAGAGAGAGAGAGAGAGAGAGAGAGAG
>NW_015390612.1:11166-19726 GCF_001527695.2 Protobothrops mucrosquamatus | reverse complement strand
GACAGAGACAGAGAGAGAGAGAGAGAGACAGAGAGACAGAGAGACAGAGACAGAGACAGAGAGACAGAGACAGACAGACAGACAGACAGACAGACAGACAGACAGACAAACAGAATGTAGGATGCAGGTTCAGAAGAACCTTCTTATTCATAAATTATTTACAAATATAAGAACACATTAGAATTATATAGTGCAGTAATTGGGATTCCTGCCATAGGCTTCAAAACCAGTAATTGCTATCATGTTCTCCAACAAAACAACAAAGTTCTCTGCTTCTGATCACATGATAGCAGCCTCATATATGAGTGCATGATTGGACTTGTGAAGATAAACAGAAATGTAGTTGTATTTTAAGTTACCAGTGTTACTTTGAAATGTTGTGTCTTTGAAGATGAAGGAAAGATGAAATGTTGAATAATATTCTGAAATTATAATTTGCTTATCTGATTATATAACTCATAAAGAAACCATGCAGACATTTTCTCTTGCAAGGGGTTTTTCCCTTGTCAGCTTCATAAAAAAAGTTTCATGGTAGTATTAGTTGAAATCTTCTGAGACCTGGTTCTGTTGTAAAAATCTGCATTGACAGCACATAATAAGCCTTTGGCTATTACATTAAAATGTCAGGATGTTTCTGTAAATAAATCATGATGATATCAAACTGGCAGAAATCTGTTAAGCTGGAGCGTGAATGTATTATTTTATTTATACAAATGTTATATACTGCCTAATTCCATATGCTTATGGTGCTTGAAAATCAGAGCAAACAAAACAAACAATATATTATCAGCATCTAACACTCTGCAAAATTAAAAAAATGCTTCAGTGGTGTTTTTTTTTTAAAGGCCAAGTGTCTCAGGTAGCGTATAGGACAGGGGTAGGCAACCTTGGCACTTTTATGACTCGTGGACTTCAACTCCCAGAATTCTTGAGCCAGCCATGCTGGCTCAGGAATTCTGGGAGTTGAAGTCCACGAGTCATAAAAGAGACAAGGTTGCCTACCCCTGTTATAGGGAGAGTCAGCCACTGAGAAAGCACACTGGTAGTCTTCCATATCCCTTATTTTAATGTGGGAAAGGTTCTGTAAAAATGCAGTTTTTCAGGAAAGCATGGATGGGATAGTGGGATCTGGCTAAGAAGTGTTTTGTTGACATCCGTTGGCATCCAAAGAGATTAAAGGCAATCACTAGTAGTTTGAATTGGATCTGGAAGCAACCTATAAGCAACTGCAGCACAGGTACACTTTCTTCACAGCCTTCTCTAAAAAAGGAAAACTGGAGATTGGAAAATAATTGACAAGGTAACTTCTTAAAGAATGGG
Source organism: Protobothrops mucrosquamatus (assembly GCF_001527695.2). Classification (NCBI taxonomy): domain Eukaryota; kingdom Metazoa; phylum Chordata; class Lepidosauria; order Squamata; family Viperidae; genus Protobothrops; species Protobothrops mucrosquamatus. Next base: position 18,406 of record NW_015390612.1, on the reverse strand, counting down.
CAAATCCTCCAGGGATCTATCCCAGGTCATCCATTGGAACAGAGGTCACAACTTGGAACAGAGGTCACAACTCTGATATGACCTTCTTGTCAGAGCAATGGCAATGTGAGAAACAGTGAGACAGTGGGATGGGGTTCTTTTTGAACTGGAGGTAAATTTTCTTTTGCAAAAGTAGCAACAGTTAATTACAACAAGTAGACAAAATACAAACTTGAGTTCACTCAGTGGTCTGGTTCAGTGGTGGGATTCAAATATGTGAACAACCAGTTCTCTGTCTGGATGCCGCTTCTGGAAGTCCATTCTGGGCCTGGGCAACAAAAAATTAGCTACCGGTTCTGCCAAATTGGTGCAAACCAACTGAATCCTACCACTGGTCTGCTTCCCTCCTAACTCCCTCCCAGGAACCATTCCCTTCTATTTCTCCTGCTGCCTTCCCCTTTTCTCCTTCAAGACAGCGGAAATCATTCCATTCCTTAAATATTCATAAGCCACATCTGAATTCAATCAAATATGTCTGCATAGTAATAGAATCAGACAGACCAACAGCCTAGCTGTTCACTGTGATTCTGGCAAGAAGGAGAACTACTTCACACTTCACAGGGAGAACCACTTCCAGGCAATATGACAGTTGGTACACTGATAGCTGTTCAAGCATGACAATAAGACCCAATGTAATATAAAGATAGTCATATCCAGCAATCTGTGGGCAGTATTTCTAGTGACTGCCAAGGAAATTTGAGTACTCTCTCACTTGCATTTTGTAATCACTACCTTGAGGCTGCTGGAACATCTGGAAATCTGATGGAAAAATCTTGAAAAGGCTGCATTCAATCAAGTCTTCATGATGCAAATCAAATCCAGTATTGCATTGAGGAGGACCAAAATCCTATTGAGCATGGATCTGACATTCACCAACATCAATCTGTGGTTATGATATCCATTAATCCTGCTGGGACAAAGTTGAAGGACTGGAAGTAGGACTGTATTCAATTGTTGGACTACCTTAACCTGAAAACAGCTTGTCCAACAGCTTCCATAATATTTCTTATTATTCATCACTATGGGAGTACAACTTCAACCATATTAAGTTTTCTGAGACTCTAATACTCCTTTCTAAATCATTCCAACTGGAACAACCAAAAAGTCACTGAAGTGAGATAGAAAATCATATAAATGTTAAGTACTGTATGTAAGTATAAATAAATGAATACCATCAAAATACTTCCATTCCATTCCTATGTACACACATCTGTTACATTCATTCATATAACTACCCTATCACACTTTCATCACACCACCAGACCCTTTCTATCATTTGCAACCCATTCTTCTTCAAGGCATTTTTACATAAGTCCAAATACAAAACAGTAAATTTTGTCTGCACTCTCACTCTGAATGAAGGGCATCTTCATTGTATGCGAACATATTGCTTTTAAATCACGAGAAGTGGTATCCCTGAGAAGTGATAGTATCACTTATGTCACACTGATGAGATCACACTTGAAATACTGCATCCAGTTCTGGTCACCATGATGTAAAGATGTTAAGATCCTGAAAACTGTGCAGAGAAGAGCAACAAATAAGATAAAGAGTCTGGAGGCTAATTGTATGATAAATGGTTGCGGGAGCTAGGTATGACTAGCCTATCGAGGAGAAGTATTAGGGAGAACATGATAACTATCTTCCAGTTCTTGAGGGGCTGTTACAGAGAAGAGGCAAGACCACTCTGTCTTGCCAGGGTTCAGCTGAAGCCTGTTGTCCCACATCCAGGCGATTTTACATATTTCTGTACTTTCTGTATTTTGTAAACTTACACACTTATAGAATACATACATTGTATGGCATAGAAGACAAAATAACAGAGTTGGAAGGGACCTTGGGGAGCTTCTAGTCCAACCCCATGTTCAAACAGGAGATTCTACAGCATTCCAGGCAAATGGTTGTCCAGTGATGGAGTACCCACAACTTCTGAAGGCAAGCCATTCCACTGACTGATTGTTCTTACTGTCAGGAAATTTCTCCTTATTTTTAGACTGGATTTCTCTTTGACAAGTTTCCATCCATTACTTTTTGTCTTGCCCTCAGGTACTCTAAAGAATAGGTTGTCCTTTTCTTCTCTGTGACAGCCCTTCAAATATTGGAAGTCCTTTTCTTCATTAGACTAGACTAGTTCCCGGAAATGTTCATTGCATGATTTAGCCTCCAGTTCCCTAATCATCTTTGTTGCTCTTCTTTGCACTCTTTCTAAAGTTTTCTGTATTGCAGTGATCAGAACTGAATGCAGTATTCAAGGTGTGGTCTTACCAATGCAGTATAAAGCAGTACTAACAGTTCATGTGATCTGGATACTATTCCTCTGTTGATGCAACTTAGGATGACACTTAGATTTTTGGCAGCACACCATTGGCTCATACTTAAGTGGTTGTCCAGTAGGACACCTAGGTCTCTCTCACAGGCACTGATGTTGAGCCAGATACATCTATGCCTATTCATTTGTGTGCGTTTTTCTTGCCTAAATGTAGAACCTCACTTTTCTCATCACTGAATTGCATTTAATTGAATAGGGCCCAGTGTTTATTTGTCTAGATCCTTCTGGATCTTGAGCCTATCTTCTAAAGTGTTGGCTATTTCTTCTAGCTTGGTTCTATCTGCAAATTTGATGAGTTCCCCTTCTATTCCCTCATTTAAACCATTTACAAAGATGTTGAAAAGTACTGAGCCTAAGATAGAATCTGGGGGTACACCACTGCATGCTTTGCTCCATTTAGATATACCATGTTTTCCCAAAAGTAAGGCCTACCCTGAAAATAAGCCCTAGCTTGATTTTTGGAGGTGGGCCTAATATAAGCCCTATCCCAAAAATAAGCCCTAGTTTTGGGGTGAGGCACACACCTAAAAATCAAGCTAGGATGGGGGGGTGGAGCTGTCCCATACACCCTGCACCCACTTACCTGGCAGCCAGGCCTCTCCTTGCTGGCCCACTTCTTCTGTGGCGTCTTCTGCAGCCAGGCCTACATTTTGCAGTCAGGCCTCTCCAGAAAGCTACTGCAGCAGATAACTATTCAAATGCAGACCGGAATGCAGCTGCAGAATGAAACTGCTCCTTCGGACCCAGAAGAAGTGGGACTGCTGGATGGGGCTGTCAGTGCTGGAGGTGAGTAAGATATCCCCTGAAAATATGACCTGGTGCCTCTTTTGGAGGCAAAAAATACCCCACCCGGTCTTATTTTCGGGAAAACACGGTAGCTCCATTGAGGACTACACATTGAGTGCAGTTCATCAGCCATTTCCATTTCCATGTGGTGGCGATCCACAATTTAAACTCTTCCTACCTCTCAGCAATTAATAAAATTATCCCAAAGCCCCCATTCTCATACTGAGAGTGACTATGTTTTTACTTTGTTAATACGTAAAAAAAATATTTTTAAAAAGGTAAAGGTAAATGTTTCCCCTGTCCAGTCATATCCCAATCTAGGAGAAGATGCTCATCTCTGTTTCTTAGCCAAGGGAGCCATCTCTGTTCAAAGATGCTTCCATGGCATTGTGGCTGGCATTACTATATACTGAGATGCATGGAATGCTGTTACCTTCCTACCAAAGTGGTACCTATTTATCTACTTTCATTTGCTTGGTTTTGAACTGCTAGGTTGGCAGGAACTGGAATAAGAATGGGAGTTCACCCTATTGCAAGGTGCTTGAGTCAACCTTCTGGTTGACAAGCCCAGCATTTTAACCTCTAAGCATTCCAATATAAATTTGGGGTAGTATATTGCAGGAATCTGTACTATTCCCTCAAGCAAAAATTCCCTCAAATTTATCACGAGCAAAACACATTTATGTTGCTTCACAATTGTCACTACTGTGGCCAACTGACCATCTTGGCAATTTAGGGGCTGGAAACTGAGATTGCTACAAAAGAGGGAGAAATGCCAGAAAGTGGAAAGTCGGGTGCCAGTTTCATATGATCCTGATTTTCCCCATTTATTTTAGGCTGAATGTTTTGTTAGTTTTGAGTACACATGCATTGTGCCTGTATTCCCACTGGGTGGGGGAAACAAGAATGAGAGTTTGCATCCCATTGGTACTGATATTGCAAAAATATCTAATGTTTGAAAATTGCCATTTGACTCAATAGTACTTAGTGTTCGCATTCCTAGACTGTGATGCCACAAAGAGGAACTTTTTGGCTCAGTGTCTGGAATTGTACGAGGAACTGAGATAAATTCAGACTCTTCATATTTTTGCCAAGAATGGTAGACAATAAAAAGAAGCTTTATGATAAGACCATTAGTGTTCACTTTCCAAGTATGCTGAAAGAAAAGCCCATTGCTGTCAATATGAATATCAATAAAAATGCACTAATTTTTAAATTATTTTTTTAAAAAATCAGCTCACTGCAGCCTGAGAGGAAATAAACTAATTTGGGACTTGCTGAATATGGTATTCAGAAAATATACAAAAGAGAAAGATTTTCACTTTTCAGATGTGGTTCACAAATAAGAAATACATATACATAGAGAAAGGTGCATGTTATGGAACAATGTGCAAAAAAACCCCACACAATGTTTTCAAAATAATTGTTTTCTCATGGAAAACATGTTTGAAAAAGAAAGGCTTGCATTAAGAAAGATAGGTACAAAATATATCTATTATGAAGATTATGAAAAAAGGAAGGAAGGAAGGAAGGAAGGAGGGAGGGAGGGAGGGAGGGAAGGAAGGAAGGAAAGATCAAAATAAAATTTACACAGTCATCCAATATCAAGCTTATTTCTAGTCTTTTTGTAAATGTATGTATATGATTTATAATTTGCATATTTTTCTTATGGTCACACTTTAAATTGTGGTATGTTTTTACACACACACAGAGTGTGTGTGCATGTGTGTGTGTGCATGTGTGTGTGTGTGTGTCAGAGAGAGAGAGAGAGAGAGAGAATTTTCAGGTATTATTATTATTTTTAAAAATGTTTTCAGTTTTTCTTCCTACAGCTGCCTTTCCACTTGGGGACTTTTTGATTTATTTTTCTTCTCTGCTCAACCAGTTTTCAGCTTCTCTGTCTCTCTCTCTCTCTCTGATTTTTTTTGATCCCTTTTTTCTTTTTTCTTTATTCCTTATTTTTTTCATCCACTCATTCTTTAATTTCATTTTTAGTCCCTTTTCCCCTGCTTCTTACTTATTGCCAGTTACTCAATTCTAGCTCCTCTCTTGTTTATCATTTCTCTTAATTATTTTCAGCTATCTTTTGTTTTTGTTTTTCCCCCCTCTGTTTAGGAAAAAATATTTAATATTTCCCCATATTCCCACTGTTTACCTGTGAAATCACATGTTTTCCTTCCCTCTCATTTCTTATGTCGATGTGCATTTTTGAGATGAGGCGGAGAACCATACAAACACTTCTGTGAATTTGGTGAAGATCTAGAGAGAAATTGGATCCACTGAAATGACCTTCAGCAACCACTTTTGCATTCTTCCCATGTAAGAATTCTCCCTGAAAACATCCATGTAAGAGAAGTAGTCCTATCAGTTTTAGATAGTGTCATCCTGGAGGGAATCATTTATGGAAAGTTTCCTTTGCCCCTTTAACTTTTCATTGAGTTTATACTTAATGGCAGTAGGGGCCTAGTTAAAACTCTTTCAGTTCTGAGTTGTGGAATTCACTCTCCATTCCTTTCCTCAGGACAACTAACTAAACTAAATAAATAACAAATAACAGCTTCACAACAGAAAATAAAAAGACTGTATTTTCTTATCTTTTTATTTTTTTTGTTTTGGAAGTTGTTTTTTTTAAAATCCTTTATCTTTTTTTTTAATCCTTTTGAATAATTTCAGGATCCATTTGAGTATTCAAATACCTCCCTAACACAGCATTTGGTTGCACTAAAATACACTAATGCTGACTTCGGTATTAACAAGAATCGAGCATTTTGGAAATAAGATTATATTGATGTCCTAAATGAGAAGGTTTTCTTAGAAAAAAAAATAATAATCAAATCTTCTCCATGAGTAAATAACAGTCATTTTACCTAAACAGAATCAACTACCCACAGACAAAGATAAAATTAGAATTATAATCCCCTATGCAAAAATCTTTATATCCCAATTGTAGTGAATATTCGCCTAGAGAAAAGAAAGTTAGTGCTATAGATTCTTTTTTTTTTTCAATCATTGTGCGATCCTTTCTCTGGAATAACATTCTTCTGGAGATTTGACAAGCTGCAGCCCTGTTAGAAAAGTAATTAAAACCTGTTATCTCAGCAGGTCTTTGTGTAGAAACAAATTGAGATAGGCTCCACCTGTTATATGGATTTTCACTGTTATGTTGTTGGCAATGTTCCTTCGCATCTGAAGACGTTACTCTCTTTTGTTAATGTTTTGGTATTTACATTGTTTATTTTATGTGTGTGTGTATGTGCATGTGGGTTATGTTTGATAAAACTGTGACTATTCTGAGTCAGTAATGATTGGCATATAAACCTACTAAATCAATGACATTATTTTGAGAATCCCTTCTTTCATAAATAAAATAGGCCACGTCAGTATCACTAAGAGTCAGTACTGTTGTGCTAAAGAAAGTAACACATGGGTATCACTCGCTAAGCATAATTATTAGGCATAGGTTATTAAATCTCATTGACACATGTGATTTGGAATGCTGGAAACAGTCTTGTCAGATTTGAGTCAATAAAGCAATAGTCTGTCTTAATGGTTAGATCTGGAGTAAAATTCAGAAAAACAGCACTTAATTGTTCTGGTTTGGCCCTAGTTTATAAGGAATGAGAGACCATCATGACTTTTGAAGGTTATAAGACTGGGAAACTAACAATATTAATTCTACCAGAAAACAAGCACAAATCAGTTTATTTATTTATAATTTATTTATTTATTTATAATTTGATTTGTATCGCGCCCTTCTCCTCACCGGACTCAGGGCGGCTAACAGCCTTATAAAACAACATTACAACAAATATCAATATTAAAACCAGATTAAAAGAAAATATTTGTAAAGGCCTAGTCGTTAAAATTACCCTTAAAATTACCCTTACAAACCCCACTAAAATTCCCTAGGCCAATCCCGCTTGTTGGAAAAGCCATGTCTTTAGGGCGCGGCAGAAGGAGGGGAGATCCGGGATCACCCGGATCTCTGGGGGTAGTTCGTTCCAGAGGGTGGGGGCTCCCACCGAGAAGGCCCTCCCCCTGGGGGTCGCCAGCCGGCACTGTCTGGCTGACGGCACCCTGAGGAGA
>NW_015390612.1:7078-9499 GCF_001527695.2 Protobothrops mucrosquamatus | reverse complement strand
GTCTCCCTCGGACATAGGCTCTCCCTTATAATGACCGCTACCCCGCCGCCCCTACCCCGGGTCCTTGGCTGATGAAATACCTGGAAACCCGGCGGGCAGATGTCCACGAGGGGTACACCCCCTTCCATGCCCAGCCAGGTCTCGGTGATCCCTGCCAGGTCCGCACCCCCCTCTTGAATAAGTTCTTGAATGAGGGGGGGCTTGTTTACCATGGACCTGGCATTGCATAACATCAGCCGGTGATCCCGGGCCCGAGGGTCTAAGATCCCTGGGGACCGAGTAGAGTCCTGAGGACCGGAGCACCCACAATCTTGTAAGCAGCGTGTGCGTGCTCCCAAAACCCGATATGGTCCTCTGCTCCCTCTATTCTGCTGCTAAGATATCTTTGTAAATGCTTTGATATTGTCACCAAGAATTAAGCTAAACTCAAGGAAACATTTATCTTTATTTTTATCGTTATTGCCTCATAATCTCTCTGTCTTTCTCTCTGTCTTTCTTTCTCTCTCTCTCTCTCTCTCTCTCTCTCTCTCTCTCTCTCTCTGTGTGTGTGTGTGTGTGTGTGTGTGTGTGTTGTAGGTAATTAGGTAGGAGATAGATAGATGATAGATAGATAGATAGATAGATAGATAGATAGATAGATAGATAGATAGATAGATAGATAATAGACAGACAGACAGATGATAGGTTTCTTGTAAAAGGAAAAGGATTGTTTTTAAAAATGATGAAAGTCTTTCTTGAACTGAGGTATAAAACTTTATCTTACTTTATTTCTTTTCACAAAACAAATAAACCAGGTCAGTTGGTTGTCAAAGTACACAAAATATCACTATATATTAGTTAACTTTAAAAAAAACATGATCAAAGTAAAGTTGTGGAAGAAATGGTAAAATTTCAGATTTTACTTTTCTTCTCCACACTTTTGACTATAGCGATTTTTCCTTTATGGATTTACAGCAACTTACAAAGCCATCCAACCATAAAACAAAGGCAGTGTTTATATTTTTCAGTGAAGGTTAAATGAGGCTATGGAAACACTGCATATCATTACTGGAACAAACAAGGTTGGTCTATTTGCACAGTTCATATTAATTTGAGGTTGGACTCAAATTGAAATACAGAGGACTGGAAAAGAATCAGTGTGATCCTAATCTTCAAAAAGGGGGAAAATTGATCCAGGAAATTATAGGCCAATCAATTTGACTCAATACCTGGGAAAATCCTGGAAAAGCTAATCCAGTGAAGAATTTGTGAGCACCTAAATAGAAACAAAGTGATTACTAGAAGCCAGCATGTAGGTTTTTTTTAAAAAAAGAGATCCTGCCAAACAAGCTTTATTGCATTTTTCGATAAAGTAACTAAATTAGTTGACCAGTGATAGTACTACTTTACACCGTGCTGATGAGATGACAATTGAAATAGTGCATCCAGTTCTGATCACCATGCTACAAAAAAAGATTTTGAGAACCTGGAAAGTATGCAAGAGAGCAAAAAAGATGAAAAAGAGTCTGGAGGCTAAATCATATGATGAACGATTGATGGACCTAAATATGTCTAACCTATTGAAGAGACATATAGGGGTACATGATTGTCTCCCAGTACTTGAAGTCACAAAGAAGAGGGGATTGACTTATTCTCTAAGGCACCACAGGCAGGACAAAAAGCTTGTCAAAGAGAGATACAACTTAGAATTAAGGAGAACTTTTCTGTCGGTAAGAGCAATTAACCAAAGGAACAGCTTGCCTTTTGGGGTTATGGGTGCTCCATTACTGGAGGTTTTCAAAAATAGACTGGACAATAATTTGACTGGGTTCCTTCCTGCCCTATGATGTTATAATTATGCTGATTATGATTATTGCATATGCTCCTTCTCTACTTTATGAAACTCTTTGCATAAACCACAGAAGTATTTTTTCCTTTCAAGAATTCCTGCCATTGTGTCACCCTTCATCGCATACCACATTAATGTATTTCTTTTCTGAATTTTCCTGTTAGTAACTTGTGTCCAAGTTTCATTTGAATCCTATGCATAGCCTTTTTATTTATCCCTATTTTAACTCTCTTGACTTGATCTAAATCACTTTTATAGATTACATGCATGTACTTCATGCTCAAGATAAAAAAAACAAGGAGAACTTGAATATAAATGATGGTGTCATGCATAGTTTATTTATTATATTTAATCTGCTAATACCTGGGAAATATAATTATAATTGTACAGGAGATTTTTTTAAAATTCAAATTATTACACTACAGTTTAAAACATTATTCATACAAATTCTCCTCTCTATACTATTAATCAAAGTACAATCATCTGGTCCTTCTTTGCATTTGGTCACCTCTGATCTATCAACAATACTAGGATAATTGTGTGTTCTTCCATATGTCACATGCCTAGATTTTAGTTTAGGATACAAAAAACCC
>NW_015390612.1:0-4000 GCF_001527695.2 Protobothrops mucrosquamatus | reverse complement strand
AAAATAAAATAAAATAAAATAAAATAAAATAAAATAAAATAAAATAAAATATAAAATAATAAAATAAAATAAAGAAAATTCATCTGATGGGCATACATAGGTTTGCAACAGCTAATTCTGCCATTTTGCCAGCATAGCTGTATGTTATTCTGGATTCAGTTTCCAATTCCTACCATTTCTAGAAAACATTGGGAAAACTGATTGATCAATCGATTGATTGATTGATTGACTGACTAATTATGTGACATTGAGTATTTTTTTTTTACTCTTAGTGTCTGCATAAATAGATTTTTTCCTTGATGATCTATCTCTAACCTAGTCTTTCGGGTTTTTTAGTGGTGCATCCACCTTACTTCTGTTCATTCTTTTCTTTCTTCCACCTTTCCCAGCATTAGAACTTTTTTTAAAGAATGCTGGGTATTTGCATAATGTGTCCAAAGTAAGATAATTTGAGCCTAATCATTTGTTCCTCCAGTGAGAATTATGGGTTGATTTGCTCAATGAGCCATCAGTTTGTTTGTTTTTGGCTGTCCACTGTATTCTCAGGAATCTTCTCCAACCCCAACATTAAAAAAAGTCAATATTTTTCCTATCCTGCTCTTTTAGTCCATCTTTTGCTTTCCTGAGAACTAGCTCATGGGGTAGGCACTAGCTGAGACAAAAATGGGAAAGGTGCATTTTGCAAGTTGGCAGAACCAGTAATATGCTGTATCACTGAAATTGTCCAATCATTGGCAATGAAATCTCTGGATTCTTTTGGATAAAGCAAGACAAAACAACATTTCTATCCTTAACATCCCATTCATGCTTCCAAATATTCACCTTTCTATATGCTTATATTACTGGACAAGATCTTGTAGACCGAATGACTGTTTAAATGTGGTTTTAAAATATTGTCCTAGGTAGAGAAAAATTGCACCCTACTCTACCAATTGAATAAATAAGAGAAAATGTAGATAACCATAACAACCTGAGAGCTAAAAAGATGCTTAGGTAGAAGTCTGTAGTTCTGGAGTTATTTCTCCTATGCAACAAGATTTTGTTAAGATATAAATAAGATTTCTTGAATGAAACAGGCAAGGCTAAAGCTGTCCTTAAATTTAATAACAATACCAATAACAAGCATGCATATATACTGCTCACAAAAATAAAGGGAACATTTTACCATGGAACTGAAGGGGTTTGCGTTCCCTTTATTTTTGTGAGCAATGTATTTAAAAGGTAATCCCTCCACCACCAGGAATCCAAAACTGGTCCATCACACAGTTGTGTGCATTGATGATTTATTGTTAGGGATCTTTCTCTCTTTCTGCATATGTAATTGTGCTATGAGAATGTGTATAAATCTGTGAAGATCCTGTGCAAAAGCAGAACATGTTTTCATTTCTAGTGGAGGGTTCAAACAGATCTNAAATTGTCAGCTTCCTGAATATTAGTCTTGTATTTGGAAGCAGAAAAAGAGATATTTGCTATTCTGCACACTGATAGGATTTTCATACTTCTTCCATTGTGATTGGTGTCCATTGTGTGTGTCATATAATTGTACATCATGTCCATTCAAAACCCAGAACTGGCTATTGTGAATCATCCCATGCTATTTCGCATTGTTCTCCACTGAAAAGCTCAGATCAAATCACGGATATGTTCAAAAGCTCATACCTAATGGTGTTTTGAATTACTGCTCCACAAATGATGCAATCATACAATACTCTGTTCTTCAAAAAAAAAAAGTGGATCCATTAAATCTGTTTGTAAACCTTCTGCTTGCTGAGGCCGATTATCAACATCAAATATGCAATTGCCACATTGGAAATGGACAATTGTAGCTATTCACAGCAGTCTTAATTTTAGGTCATTAGCAAATGTAGATTGGGATTTATTTATTTTTTAAGAAGGAGGTCTATGACCACTCTCCCAAATGCACACATGAAAAAAGTTTTCAAACCATTCAGGTATTAATCCACCATTGCCAGTTCCGCATATCCAGTCCTTGATAGCTCAAAGATTTGTTAAGTTATTTTACATTGAAAAGATGAATTCAAATAATTAATCAAGTAGTGAAAAACTGGTTGCCAATCACTGTTGCTACATTGTTCTGATGTTAAATAAATAATATGGAGTGCCATAACTCCTACTGGAATCACTGGGAGAATGTCTCACTAAACTTAATGAGCCTTCTAGAATAACAGAACATAACAGAGTTGGAAAAGACCTTGGAGGTCTTCTGTTCAAGCAAAAGACCCTATACAGTTTCAGATAAATATTTGTTCAGTCTCTTCTTAAAGATCTCCAGTGACGGAGCATCCACAACTTCTAGATCAGGGCTTTTCAACCTTTTCACCCATTGTATCACTTTTAGGATATGGCAACATCTGAGTACCACCAGTCGCCTAGCAAGGTGTCAAAAACTTGATGACCCAAAAAAAAAGAAAAAGGAAAAAAGTGATAAAGTACAGGTAGTCCTCGACTTACAATAGTTCGCTTAGTGACTGTTCGAAGTTACAATGGCACTGAAAAAAAGTGCCCCCCAAGCCACAGCCGAGCAAGACACCTGCCTGCCTGCCCGGCGGCGCTCTTCCTCCTGTCCGAGGTTTTCATTGTTGTGAGCATTTCTGTTGAGGATTGGCAGTGGGGATGGGATGGGGGGTGTTTGGTTTTTATTCCCCCCCATCTGCTGGGTGATTGCAGTAGGTTTGGTCACTTCACATGACCCTGGGACACTGTGACCGTCATAAATATGAATCAGTACATCTGAATGTAAATCACAAGACCCTGGAGATGCTGCAACATTTCAGCTGATCGGTGCTTCTTCTGGGCTCAGAAGCGCCAGGATCAGTGCTGCTTCCCAGCTGGAGCCTGGCACTGATCCTGGTGCTTCCGCTGAGCCCTGACAGCCTTGCAGCTCCAGCCATTTCTCGCTCAGGCTTGTGCGGTGCTGCCACCAGTTCAGCTCATTCCCCTCCCCCGCTACCACTTTTCTAGGATGGTCGCGTACCACCTGCCAGGTGCCAATGTACCACAGGTGGTACCCGTACCACTGGTTGAAAAGCCCTGTTCTAGAGGAAAGTTGTTCCACTGGTTAATTGTTCTCACTGTCAGGAAATTTCTCTTTAGTTCTAGGTTGCTTGTCTTCTTGCTTCGTTTCCATCCATTGTTTCTTGTCATGCCTTCAGATGCTTTGGGGAATAGGTTGCCCCCCACTTTATTTTCATAGACTAGAATACCCAATTCCTGCAACTGTTCTTCATATGTTTTATCCTCCAGCCCCCTAATCATCTTTGTTGCTCTTCTTTGCACTAGAAATATAAATAGACATATAATTAATTCTCATTTAATACTAAATGGGACCAGAACCTTTATTGTTAGGTGACACAATAAGTTGAAAAACCATGTGGCTGTACCAGTTAGATACAGTAGTTGTTAATCTGAGCTTCTTGTCTAATATTCAGATTCCATCACAGTTATTGTTGGTTAGGCCTTTGCTCTATCTGGAGTTTAGGCAAACCTCAGGATGAAAACACAGAAAAAAAGAAGACTGACATTTCAGCTTACAAAAGTCCAACTAAGTGAGGTAATATACCCTTATGACTGGCTACTGGACATTGACATTCCCAAGTTTATGTTGCTTCTATCCATCAGGTGGATGCGCAAATTCTTTAATGCTTTTAGGATCTGAATGAAATGAATTTTTCCCAAAGACTGCATAGTATGTAATATTTAGATGAAGTATGATCATTCACAAAGAACTTCCACTTTGCTACATACTGCAAGTCTGTATGCCATGTTCCTCATGCAGAATGCTAAAAATATGAAACTTAAAATCCTAACTGAAAATAAAATAAAATAAAATAATAAAATAATAAAATAATAAAATAATAAAATAATAAAATAATAAAATAATAAAATAATAAAATAAAATAATAAAATAAAATAAAATAAAATAAAATAAAATAAATAAAATAAAATAAAATAAAATATAAAATAAAATAAAATAAAATAA
>NW_015390611.1:42886-54233 GCF_001527695.2 Protobothrops mucrosquamatus | reverse complement strand
TTGTCCGAAGGGGACCATCTCGACTCAGGAAGGTGGGTGACACCAGAGAAAATGGCAGGTTTTATGGAAGTGGATTCATCCAGAGCATTTCTATGAAAGTGCTTGTTGAAAGAGAGATTGAATCTTAACCGATTTCTTATTTATTTTCAAACTACATAATATCTCATCTAAAAGGAAGAATACCTACCCAAAAGATTGTAAGGGAGAGGCTGGATAGAGATAGGAGGGTGTGGCAGATTGGACAAGATTTACAACTGCCAGAGAAAATATCTCATCTGCTTTTCAGTTTGGATATATCCTCCCACATTTACTCCTCTAGGAGACTCTGAGTTTTGTTTTGTTTTGTTTTTTAAAAAAACCTTGAGGAGTTGTCCTAGATTCACCTCCTACAAGGATTATTGTAATGCATTCAACATGGGCCTACTCTTGAGGATCACTGGGAAGGAGTCACTGGGAAGGAGTCACTGCTCCACAATGAGGTGATGTGGACAATTATGTGTGCACCTCATTACACCCATACTATGGCTGCTCCTAGTACCCATTTCCAGATTATTTGCAGGTCTTATTTTCTCTCCCAGCCAACTGGATTTCACAAGATAGGTATGATGGGTCCTTGTTGCTCTCTGAGCTTCTTTGTTTTCTTGCAGATGTTTCATTACCCAAACTAGGTAACATCATCAATGCTAGTCTACAAATATTCTCCTTTATAACAAGATAGGTTTCCTGTGAGTTCAGTATATTAAGAAGTCACATCTGAAAGGACTTAGGAAGTTTTCCTAGACATATTAACTTCTTCATTATTTATTTCTAGTAATATAGATTCCTATGAATATTCTGCACATTATTCAGGAAATTATTAAGATCTTTGGACTTCCACAATTTCACAGATTATTAGAAACATGGCTGTTTTGTAGAAAATTGTATTCTTCTTACCTTCTTTCTGTGGAGATTTTATGAAATGCACTTTTGAAAGCGTTCCTGGCATTAATTGTTGTCCCAAGAAAGTATTTCCTGAAAGATGAAAGGATAGAATATTAAAGAAAAGTTGCTTTTTTGTTTTCTCAGATATGGAAAAATGCACCAAGTGTCCAGATGATAAATATCCAAATGAGGACCAAGTCCAATGTATCCCCAAAGTTATATCCTTCTTGTATTATGAAGAACATCTGGGCATCATCCTGGTCTCTTTTATCCTGCTCATGTTCTTAACCACAGATTTTGTTTTAATCATATTCATTAAATACCGTGAAACTCCCATTGTCAAAGCAAATAACCGGGACCTCTCTTACATCCTCCTGGTCTCCCTCCTGCTTTGCTTCTTGTCTTCTTTTCTTTTCATTGGTCCACCAAGGAAAGTTACCTGCCTTCTTCAACAAACAGTTTTCAGCATCATCTTCTCAGTTGCCATTTCTTCTCTCTTGGCTAAAACAATCACGGTGGTGCTGGCTTTCCTGGCCACAAAACCAGGAAACCAAGTAAAGAGATGGTTGGGGAAAAGCCTGGCCAACTCCATCATCCTTTTTTGTTCTACTGTCCAAATTATCATCTGCTGCATCTGGCTTGGAGTTTTTCCCCCATTCCCTGACTCTGACCTCCACTCCCAGCCTGGAGCAATCATCCTGCAATGCAATGAAGGCTCTGTTGTCATGTTCTATATCACCCTCTGCTACATGGGCTTTCTGGCTACCATCTGTTTCACTGTGGCTTTCCTGGCCAGGAATCTCCCTGGGTCCTTCAATGAAGCCAAGTTGATCACCTTCAGCATGCTGGTCTTCTGCAGTGTTTGGGTGAGTTTTGTGCCAACCTACCTGAGCACCAAAGGGAAACACATGGTGGCTGTGCAGATCTTCTCCATCCTGTCCTCCAATGCTGGTCTGCTGGTCTGCATCTTCATCCCCAAGTGCTACATCATCATTCTGAGGCCAGACCTGAATACAAAGGAGCAACTTACGACTAGAAGAAATGTTTAAATGTGAGACAGATAATTTCCACTCTCCAATAGGCCAAGTATAGAAATTATTTCAAGCTGCCCCCATACATGAGATGGGGCAACAATTTTGGTTGAAATAAATAAAGGGCAGTTGGAAGTTAGCATCCTTCCTCCTTATCCAGTATAATTGTAAGTTGGCAGCTGAGCTTTTTTGAGCAGTCAAATTAGCGTATTACCCTGTGCCCTTAGTGTACCTGATGCCTGAAATCTCACACCCCAAATATATGAAACCTGATACTTATGCAATGGGAATGTTGCTGATATTCCAGAAATAGTTTTGGAGGGGAAGGTCTTTCAAAGCTACATTATCATTCTGAGGCCAGACCTGAATACAAAGGAGCAGCTTATGACCAGAAGAAATGTCAAAATGTGAGAAAGGGGAATGTCAAATCTCAACATATTCCAACAGGCCAAACCTAAAAAATGGTGCAAGCTGTTCTCCAGGGATGACTAGACCAACATTTTTGCTTCAAATTGTTAAACAGCAACCAGAAGTTAAGATTGTGAGGAAAGCAAGTTCTTGGAGTAGTAGGAGGGTATTAACTAGCTGGAAATATAAAGGATTGCATGTGGCAACTTGATATCCTTGTTTCTCAGTACATTTCACCAAAACTGCTATGGCAATGCAACTGATATATTTCTTTTTATTTAGATAATAACTCTTTCTTGAGGATAGTAACAGTAGATTAGTGGAAAATAACCTGATGTTTTCTAATTATGAATATTCATGCTTAGAACACATATTAAATACACATTTGTACTATTAACATTTTGTCCTCCTTTCCTGAAATATATAAATACTATATAAGTGCATCCTTTTGCCTGCAGGATTTCCTCCCACTATTTTCTAGGGAAATTCCTCCAGTCGACATCGAATAAATAATCTGCAGTGAGCCTTGATTATTGGGTTTTTGTGGTCTTGCTTACAAATGATAAAGATGGAATGTTAGTTTTCTCCAATCATTTGGTGACCTGAGTTCATTGGAGATCAAGGAAGAAGCATAATAAAGATGGCACAGGGGAGGAGGTCTTTCTATAATCTCACAATCCCTTCTTTTGTGTGGGTGTTTGTGTGTATATGTGTGTGATTCACAATCTTCATGTTGTTCACAGGGACAAAAGGGGGGTATCCTATAATGCGGGTGCTTTGAAACTGATCCCGTGTCTCTGCCCACTTCCAAATAATGGCACCATTTAGGAGGCTGTGTAAAGCAACCATCTGTGTTTATAATAATGATAATAATAATAATAAAGTTGGAAGGGAGCTTGGAGGTCATCTTCCTGCTCAGGCAGGAAACCCTATACCATTTCAGACAAATGGCTATCCAGTCTCTTCTTAAAAACTTCCAGTGTTGGAGCATTCACCACTTCTGGAGGCAGGTTGTTCCACTGGTTAATTGTTCTAACTATCAGGAAGTTTCTCTTTAGTTCTAGGTTGCTTCTCTCCTTGATTAGTTTCATCCGTTGCTTCTTGTCCTGCCTTCAGGTGCTTTGGAAAATAGCTTGATTCCCTCTTCTTTGTGGCAGCCCCTGTGATATTGGAACACTGCTATCATGTCCCCCCTCTTCCTTCTCTTCGTTAAACTAAACATACCCAATTCCAGCAGCCGTTCCTTATATGCTTTAGCCTCCAGTCCCCTAATCATCTTTGTTGCTCTTCTCTGTACTCTTTCTAGAGTCTCAACATCTTTTTTACATCATGGTGACCAAAACTGGATGCAGTATTCCAAGTGTGGCCTTACCAAGGCATTGTAAAGTGGTATTAATACTTCACATGATCTTGATTCTATCCCTCTGTTAATGCAGCCTAGCACTGTGTTGGCCTTTTTGGCCGCTGCAGCACACTGCTGGCTCATATTTAAGTGATTATCCACTAGGACTCCGAAATCCCTCTCACAGTTACTACTACTGAGCCAGTTACCACCTATACTATACCTGTACATTTGGTTTTTCTTCCTTAACGTAGAACCTTACTTTTTTCCCCATTGAATTTATTTTTGTTAGATAGTGCCCAGTGTTCATGTCTGTCCAGATCCTCCTGTATCCTAAGCCTGTCTTCTGGAGTGTTGGCTATTCCTGCCAGCTTGGTGTCGTCTGCAAATTTGATGAGTTTCCCATCTATCCCCTCGTCCAAATCATTGATGAAGATGTTGAAGAGCACTGGGCCCAGAACAGAGCCCTGGGGCACCCCACTACTCACTAGTTAGAGATTTCATATTTAGTTAAATGAAGCCCAGTGAGTATTTGGCTACTGTTCCTACCTATACTCATCTTCCATGTCCATTGTTGTGGGATGTGTGCCAAAAAATATAACTGCAACTTCCTGTGTATACATGAGATAATCATCAGAAAAATTGATGATTATCTAAACTATACCTGTGCATTTGGTTTTTCTTGCCTAAATGCAGAACTTTACTTTTTCCACCATTGAATTTCATTTTGTTAGATAGCACCCAGTGTTCAAGTCTGTCCAGGTCCTCCTATATCCTAATCCTGTCTTCTGGAGTGTTGGCTATTCCTGCCAGCTTGGTGCCATCTGCAAATTTGATGAGTTCCCCATCTATCCCCTCATCCAAATCATTGATGAGGATGTTGAAGAGCACTGGGCCCAGAACAGAGCCCCACTACACACTTCCCTCCATGTAAAAGCAGTTCCATTGAGGGCCACACACTGAGTACGGCCGGTCAGCCAGCTATGAATCCTCTGGTAGAGATGCTGCTTAACCCACATTTTTCTACCTTATCAAGTAGTAGGTTGTGATCTACTTTATCAAATGCCTTACTGAAGTCCAAGTAAATTATATCCACAGCATTCCTCTGATCCACTAATTTTGTCACTTGGTCAAAGAACGCAATAAGGTTTGTCTGGCATGATCTGTTTTTGACAAACCTATGTTGGCTTTTAGTAATGACTTTGTTTATCTCTAGGTGTTCACTGATTTGTTGTTTGATTATCTTTTCCAGAATCTTCCCAGGTATTGAGGTCAGGCCGATAGGTCTGTAATTTCCTGGATCTATTTTTTCCCCTTTTTTGAAGATGGGAATTACATCAGCTCTTTTCCAGTCCTCTGGTAGTTCCCCAGTGCTCCAGGATCTTTGAAAAATATAGTTCAGTGGTTCTGAGATTACATCTGCCAGTTCCTTGAGAACCTTGAGGTGTAGTCCATCTGGTCCTGGCGATTTGAACTCGTCTAGGCTGAATAGATGCTCACTTACCATTTTCTTGCCTATCTTAACTTGTGTTTCTAATCTATTTTTATGGTACTGTTTTTGATAGGTTGGACTGTTTTTTGCCTTTGTGTAAAGACAGATGCAAAAAAGGAATTAAATAGTTCTGCTTTCTCCCTGTTGTTTGTCACCTTCTTGCCACTTTCTCCCATTAATGGACCAATTTTTTGCTTAACCTTTTTCTTGTTTTTTACATGTTGAAAGAAGCTTTTTTTTGTTATTTTTGACTTTGGTCGCAAGTCTTAGTTCATTTTGAGCCTTAGCTTTCCTCACTTCATTTTTGCAGGCTCTGACTATTTGCTGATATTCTGCTTTAATTATGTTCCCCTTTCCACTTTTTATACTTGTCCTTTTTATCTTTCAATTGATCAGAGAGTTCTTTATGCAGCCATGCTGGTTTCTTTTGAGAGCTGTTGTTTTTCTTCTTTGTTGGTATTGTGTTAGACTGAGCTTTAATTATCTCATTTTTCAAAATTTTCCAAGCTTCTTGAGTTGTTTTCCCCTTGAGGTTTCTCATCCATGGAATTGTTCCCAAGCTGTCTCTAAGTTTATTGAAATTAACTCTCTTAAAGTCCAAGACTCTAGTTTGACTGTGTTCTATTGCTTTTGCTTCCAGAATGTTGAATTCCAATATTGTTGAATGTTTGCTGGGTTTTCAATTTGTGGGGATGCTTCCCCAGGATGACATGGTCTTGGAGCACCCAAAGGAACAAGAATCCCTCAGTCTTTCCTCCCTGCATGTCCTCCCCCCTTCTTAGCTGGCAGCACACAAGGGGTTAAGGGGCCAGAAGGCTGGTGTTGCTGGCTCCTGGGCTGTGCCAGACTGGCCATTTGGTGAGGCTCGCTGTCTCCAGAGCATGGAGCAGTTGAGACTTTCCCTTGCCCAGCAGTGAATGCCAAAGCCCTGACTACCAGAGGGACCCTCGCTATCTCTCTCAGGCCATGCGAAGGACCCTCAGATGGTGGCGTGGCTGCCTGGAGCCCTGCCTCATCCAGACCAGACCAGCTCCACTTCCCCAAAGTGGTGCACGGCCGTGCTTACCTCTTCCTCGAGGCTGCTGCCAGTTCTGCAGTGGGGCTACAGACCCCATGTGCGCAAATGTGCTATAAGCGGGATGGGCTGAGTGCAGGTAACAGGACGCCCAGCAGGCTGCGATGGCAGCTTCCTCTGGTTTGGCGGCCTTCCTGGGCTAGAGGAGAGCAAAGGGGCAACAAGGTTGTTGCAGAGGTGGCACCTGGCAGGAGTGGCTTGGCTGCAGCCCCATGTGTGCAAATGCGCTACAGGTGGGACGGGCCAAGTGCGGCTAATGGGATGCCTGGTGGGCTGCGATGGCAGCTTCCTCTGGTTTGGCAGCCTTCCTGGGCTGGAGGAGAGCAGAGGGGTGACAAGGTTGTTGCCAGAGTTGGCACGTGGCAGAGGTGGCTTGGCTCCAGGCTCCAGGTGCACAAATGTGCTATAGGTGGGGTGGGCCAAGGGCGGCTTACTATATGCCTGGCAGGCTGCGATGGAAACTTCACTCTAGGCTCATGACCTTCCCAGGCTAGAGAAGAATGGAGGGACGGCGAAGCTCCTGCTGCTGCTTCTGCTGCTGCTAAGTGGTGGAGTAGCCTGACTGCTGGGCCCCGAGGTGCGAGAATGTGCTGCATGGGCCAAGCACAATGTCATGGTTCCAACTGATGAAACTCTTCAAAGAACTTTGAGGCATTGTTTACCTTAAAGAATCTTTATTTGAGAAGCATAGCATCGGCATGTACATAGCCAAAGCCAAAATCTGAATTCCCCTCCCCTGAGCACATAGTATCAAAGCACAATTCCCTCCTCTAATTTACAGTCATAAATCACATTAATTAGTTTGAAATGCAGGCTCTCCCTCCAGTTCTCCAGCCCACCAATTCTTATCATCTCTTATTTCAAAAACCTTGATTCTCACACTGGTTACAGTATTGTTATGTCTAACTAAACTCCCATCCACATTCCTCCTCCTCCCCCCAGTATCATCTAATTCTAACTCTAATTCGAAGAGTAAAACATAAGAAGGAAAATGGTTGCATCTCCATATGTTGTCAAAGCATATGTAGTTAGCAGCATTGATATGCAGCTTATTGTGCATCCCTGGCCATTGCTGCAGGCCAATGAGTGGTCAAGGGGCCAATGAGCTGCAGCTGTTGCTGGGTTCCACCAGCCCATGTGCACTTGCCTCCTCCTCTACACGTGCCCAGGGCGAGTGCTCGCTGGGCCAGGCTAGCACCAAGTTGGCGGGGGCCGGACCTTTGTCATTTCCAGGACAGGTGTCCGAGCCACATCCAATCATATGGCAGGCCATTTGTGGCCCGAGGGCCTTGTGTTTGATATGTCTGCTATAGGGTCTCCTGCTGGAATAGGGGTTTGTATAGAAGACCTTCAAGATCCTTTCAAATTGTATTATTCTATGCTCTATCTTTTCATTTCTACCTTCTGCTTTGAGTTGTTTCTTGAAGGAAAGGAAGGAAGATCAAGGAATGGACCACCAGCTTTCCTTCCTCTCCTGTTTGTGCTTCAGCTCTCATATTTTCCCTACACTAAAATGATGCAAAGAATCTTGGCCTCTAGGTAGATTCCAGAGAAGGTGGGCTCTGCCTGCAGCTCCCAGCTGAGTCTGGATAGTAAAGCCTTAGAGATGACCTCCTGCCATTTTCCCTTATGGAATCTTTTCCCATTCACATGGCAGATTTCTGAAACCTTCCCATTTAGAGGCTAGCTGATCATGTGGTTTATTTGGATAAGAGACTAATATGCTCTCAGGCTGCTTTCATTCCTGGATCAAGTGATTCCTTTTGGGACATTATTATGATGCTCCCCAACAACTGCAGAAATAACTGGGGAGAGTCATCCAGACTGTTGCCACTGGAGGTCATCTGCAGGTTCTTGACATCCAGCTCTACTACCTTCATCTACTTTCAAGAATAAGTCATAAAGAGAAAGAGAGCATGCTCACACAGACTTGGATTTCCATATTCATCCCATCTAAGGAAAAAGACTCCTTCCTCCTCTTTTGGGGGAGTCTCATATCTTTTGCAGCTGTCTTATGTTAATATAATTATCACACTGTAATTATTAATTCATTTATTTTACTATTTGATGATTATGTTCAAATTTAATTTCATTAGTTTTACACACTTCACAAGTTTATTTTCTTTCGTTTTAAATAATTTTAATTGGCAAACTGATGAAAA
The DNA here is from genome assembly GCF_001527695.2 of Protobothrops mucrosquamatus. Taxonomy (NCBI): domain Eukaryota; kingdom Metazoa; phylum Chordata; class Lepidosauria; order Squamata; family Viperidae; genus Protobothrops; species Protobothrops mucrosquamatus. The sequence continues at coordinate 45,802 of NW_015390611.1, read as the reverse complement.
GGAAGCATACAAGTCCAATAATAACTGCAATGAAAAATTAAATTTCATGAACCTATCAGTAAAGAGTAAGTGAAATCAAAAGAAAATAAGAGTGTTAGAACTGCAAGTGGAGGGTATGCAACTCCATCACATTGAATAACTTATGAGCAAGACTGACTAGAAGGAGCCAGGTTGAAAGGCAACGTTCTAGGTGATGATGTTGTTTCAATGGTGACTATACCAATGAAATAGTCTCCTGCACTGTAATAGTTCCATGGTTTTTCCCAATCCCAGTTCTCAAAATTTAGTGGGCATTTCATTTTAAGGTTCACAGAAACTGCCTGAGATACCAGCAGCATCAGAAGCAGAAGATCCATAACTTATAGGGCTCAATCAATCCCCTTCCTGTTTCTAAACATGAACAAGAAGTAGTGTTAGAAGAAATCAAAGCACTCTCACTTTCCTGATTCAGACAGAAACAAACTAATCTTCATCTGGAAAGGAGAGAAAGGTACATTCAGGAGCACAATCTCTGCCTGTCCCACAGAGCATGGCCTGTGGCATTTATCCTTTTCTGATGCAAGATCCCTTTAATCTTTCTTCAATCCAATGTTTACATCAGAGGCAAGAAGTAGCAGAAGAGGTCTCAAAGACCAGAATCGTGAAAATGATAGTGAGAAGAAACTTCTCCTCTTGGGATCCTGAGCTCTTTCCAGGGCTCCATGTTGAAAAGGGACAGTTGCAGAAGTTTAGTATTTTAGTGAAAAATCACAAATCTATCCCTGGGGATAGTGTCCTGTAGTGGTTGTGGTCATCCCTGTCAGGACATGTCCAGAAAGTGATGCTGGAGGAAGATACTTCAATGCCCAGATAATATCTCCTGCTTTCTTTCAATGTGGGATCTTGTCTCCAGAGAGCACTGGATACAAGATCAACTACAGCAATGGAGTTTGCTGGCATTCTAGGTTGGTGACACATAACTCTAGTGCTGTGTTCTTATTGCCTATTAAGTAATCAGTACCCTTGAACTCTGTCTAATGTTAAGAGTTGGGCCTCTTTATGGTTTTGTTTTCTATTAGATCTCCATATATGAATCCTAAATTGGAAATGATTTTAAAATTGCTTGTGACTAAAGTGAATTTNTGATTTTTGGATGAGAGCTGACTAACAGCAGGAAAATGTCAGACTGTGGATTGTACTATATGATTAATGGGGAGAAAGTTTTAGAGTGGATAGAACATTTTAATATTTTGTCCTCGATGCTCTCTCCATTGTCCTTCCATATTTCTCTGACACTGAGATCCTTTAAATTTTGAAGTATCTTAGTTTATTACAAAAAAAATTGGGCTGTCAGGTGTGCAGCTGTGATGGTGGCAGTGCCCATAGCACAGAGGATAGCGCAACCTGATTTTTGTCACACCTTCCAGAAACTGGTTTGGGGGAAACTTGAGGTACCTCTTCTTTTTCTGTGGGTATGGTTGGTGAAGTGGGGCCCTTTTGGCCTATTCATTCCTGAGGTTTTTTGAAAATTCCTTCTGCCTGGAAATATTGCCAAATGGTTGGTAGGTGTAGTTGGGATTCCCTGTGTTTCTGATGTCTCTGAGTCAGTTTTCTCTTGGGGTAATGTTTCTTATCTGGAAGAGGAGGGCACTAATATTCATGCATTGGTCTATAAGAAATGTCCAGAAAGGGTGTTGGAAGAATGATGAGTCAACCCTGAAGTCATGGAATTCAGAGGCCCCACAAGGGTTATGATCACCGGCTGATGCTATGCAATGCCAGGTCCGTGGTAAACAAGGCCCCCCTCATCCAAGATCTTATTCAAGAGGGGGGTGTGGACCTGGCAGGTATCACCGAGACCTGGCTGGGCACGGAAGGGGGTGTGCCCCTCGTGGACATCTGCCCACCGGGTTTCCAGGTATTCCATCAGCCAAGGACCCAGGGTAGGGGCGGTGGGGTAGCGGTCATTATAAGGGAGAGCCTATGTCCGAGGGAGACCACTGTGCCTCAGATAGACGGTGTGAAGTCCCTCCTTGTGAAATGGGGGCAAGGGGTACAAGTGGGCCTGTTGATTATATACCTGGCCCCCTGCCATGTATCAACGGCCCTGCCTGAGCTGGCTGACGTAATAGCCGGGGTGGCGGTTGAGACCCCCAGACTTATAGTCATGGGGGATTTCAATCTGCCATCAGTGGGCGAAACATCGACGGCAGCTCAGGAATTCTTGGCTTCCATGACGGCCTTGGACTTGACCCAATTAGTGCATGCCCCCACTCACACGGGAGGACACACACTGGATCTAATTTTTGTCTCTGGCCAGTGGCAGAATGATCTGGAAACAGGGGAGGTAGTCACTGAGCCCCTGTCATGGTCAGATCATTCACTCCTGAAGATGGATTTCCAGACCGCTCCCCCCGCCGCAGGGAGACGGAACCGCGTAGATGGTTCCGTCCCAGGCGCCTGATGGACCCTGAGAGGTTCCTGACGGAGCTTGGGCCATATCCTGAGGATCTAGTTCACGACTCGGCGGAAAATCGGGCGGCAGCCTGGGAAGTAGCCGCTGCCGCAGCATTGGACCGAGTCGTGCCTTTGCGGCCTCTGACCCGGCGCAGATCTCAACTGGCTCCCTGGTTTACTGAGGAGCTGAGAGAGATGAAACGCCGGAAAAGACGCCTAGAGAGCAGTTGGAGGGCTAGCCGAACCGAATCCGACCGAGCACAGGTAAGGATGCATGTTAGTGTTCTATCCCAGCCTATTGCCGTCCTTGTTAAAGGCACAAGGACCAACCCCTGCTGATACAATAGGCTGGAAACGTTAAAACAAAACAAAATCCCTTTTATTTGGGTGACAATCCTGTCAATAAGTCCAAAACACAAACAGCAAACCTCAAGTTCAAAGGAAGGAAATAGTCCACAGGAACACGTTGCAAACAGGATG
>NW_015390611.1:31874-37415 GCF_001527695.2 Protobothrops mucrosquamatus | reverse complement strand
GCTTTTCCATCAAGCGGGATTGGCCTAGGGGGGGATTTTATAGGGATTTTAAAGGGATTTTATAATTTTTCTAATACAGGTTAATTAATATATATTTTAATTTGGCTTTTAAATATTTATTGTATAACTCTGTTTTTATTTACCTGTAAGCCGCCCTGAGTCCCTCGGGAGAAGGGCGGGGTATAAATTAAAGTAATAATAATAATAATAATAATTTCATTTTAATTAGGTTTTAAAGTGGGTATTTTTATCTCTGTATTTGTTTTACCAGGCTGTCAGCCGCCCTGAGTCCGTAAGGAGAAGGTCGGGATAAAAATCCAAACAATAAACAATAATAAATAAACTTAATAACTACAGAAGTAAGTGGGGATGGTCATCCTGAGTTTAGCCACTGGGGAATCATTTGCATGTTCTTGATACCCAGTTCTATTACCATCATCTACTTTCAAGAAAAAGTCATAGAGAGAAAGAGAGCACACAGACTTAGATTTCCATGTTTATCCCACCTAAGAAAAAAGACTCCTTCCCCCTCTTTTCGGGGAGTCTCATGTCTTCTGCAGCTGTCTTATGTTGATGTAGCTATCTCATTTCTTATTCTGTCCTTCACTAGCTGCATGACCGTTTTAATTATTAATTTGTTTTACTGTTTAATGATTGTTTTTTACTTTAATTTCATTAATGTTACATTTTTAAGTTCACTTCCTTTCATTTTAAATAATTTTAATTGTCAAGTGAATGTTAAGAAAGCCTACAAGCCCAATAATATAAGTAATGAAAAATTAAATTTCATGAACCTAAGAAACAATTTTAATATTATGTCTCAGCCCTTATAATTAGATATTCTTTAGTGTTTAGATCTGGCCTCAGGATGATAATGAAGCAATTGGGGAAGAAGATGCAGCCCAGCAGTCCAGCACTGGAGACCAAGATGGAAAAGACCTGCACAGCCACCATGTGTTTCCCCTTTGTGCTCAGATAGGTGGGCAGGAAATTTTACAGATGGAAGTGCTGTATGATTACAGGTCCTTCATTTCCCCTCCATTCTCTGCTGACTCCTACCCAGAAGCCAAAAGACTTGAGCCAGGTCTCCCACATCTATTTGAAAGTAGGATCAGGCATGCAGATTAAGGGATGAAGGGCAGAGGTTTTTTGTTGTTTTTTTTTCAAAATCTTAGTTTGCATTCAGACTACACCAACAATTTCAAATCAAAAGGACCTCCAATATGACCACCTCTCTTCCTGTGAAAGTCCTCTCATGTATTTGTCAATTTCCTAGTGCACAGTATGATCATTGAATTTTACTATTTCCATTGCTCCATATATGTAACCACACTTGGTCCACACTGGTGTTTCATAAATCAGCAAAAACACCTTGTGGATCCTCCTGCAAGAATCCTTAAGTTTGCAAATTTCCCGATTGCCTTCCTCTCAGAGATTCTGCCATTTCTTGTTCAGATTTACTTATCTGCATGATCTCTGTCCATGTGTGGAATTGGAGGGCATATCTGGCTGGCTTTCCCCTTTCCTTCCCTGCATTTCAGAATCTTTTTCTTCCAATGGAGGAGAAACAGCTATTTATGATTCTTTTTAATTTCCCACACTGCCTTTCTTTCACAACCTCTGGAGGCAAGAGTGAAGACAGTAGGCCAACTCTCAGCCTTGGCCCACAACAGGCTTATCTGTTAATTTGAGAAGCATTCATTCACCAATCACAGTCCACCTGAGCACTGTTTTGCAATTCCCATCATGCAAAGTATTTGCTTAGGAAATTTATCCATTAAGAAATAGAAAAAAGGCAGTTTGAACAGAGTCTTGGGGTCAGTCTTTGCTTGACACAGGAAGGTCACTGTCACCCCTCCTAAGCCAAATTCTGCCTTGCTTTCTGGACACCTCCAGTCATTACTCAGATGGGATATGAGCATGAGGGCATAAATGATCCACAAACCTCACTAGAAAAATGGATTTTTACACACCGATTGTTGCCTTACACAGCCTCCTAATTGGTGCCATTATTTGGAAGAGGACATGGGGTCAATATCCATCCTACAGGACACCTCACCTGTTGTCCCTGGGAGCAACAGGAAGATTGTGAATCTAACCAATAATCAAGGCTCACTGCATTTATTCTTTATTCAGTGGACACAGGAGGAATTTCCTTCCAGAAATTAGTGGGAGGAAATCCTGCAGACAAAGGGTTCACTCCTATTGATACATTTCAGGGAGGACAAAATGATAATAGTAGATATGCATATTTAATACATGATATACTGTAAGCATGAATATTCATAATTAGCAAGTCTCAAGTTATTTTCCCACCAATCTACCATTACTATCCTCAAGAAAGAGTTATTGTCTAAATAAAAAGAAACATATCGGTTGCATAGCCATAGCAGTTTTGGTAAAATGTACTCAGAAACAAGGATGTCATGCTTGCCACATGCAATCCTTCGGTATTTCCAGATTGTTAATACTTTCCCACTACTCCAAGGGTTAACTTTCCTCACAGTCCTATCTGCCAGTTGCCGTTTGGTGATTTGAAGCAAAAATGTTGGCCTAGTCATCCATGAAGAAGACCTTGTACCATTTTCTACTTTTGGCCTCTTGGAACATGTTGAGAGTTGATATTCCTCTGTCTCTAGATTTCTACATTTCTTCTGGTTGTAAGCTGCTCCTTTATATTTAGGTCTGGCCTCAGAATGATTATGTAACACTTTGGGATGAAGATGCAACCCAGAAGACCAGCACTGGAGGCCAAGATGGAGAAGACCTGAACAGCCACCATGTATTTCACTTTGGTGCTCAGATAGGTGGGCAAAAATGTCACCCAGACACTGCAGAAGACCATCATGCTGAAGGTGATCAGCTTGGCTTCATTGAAGGCCCCAGGAAGATTCCTGCCTAGGAAGGCCACAGTGAAGCAAATAGCAGCTAAGAAGCCCAAGTAGCTGAGGGTGATGTAGAACATGACAACAGAGCCTTCGTTGCATTGCAGGATGATCATTCCAGGCTGTGAGTGGAAGTCAGAATCAGGAAATTGGAGAGACACTCCCAGCCAGATGGTACAAATGATAATTTGGACAGCAGAACAAGAAAGGATAATGGAGTTGGCCAAGCTCTTCCCCAACCATCTCTTTGCTCGGTTTCCTGGTTTTGTGGCCAAGAAAGCCAGCACCACTGTGATGGTTTTGGCCAAGAGAGAAGAAATGGCAACGGAGAAGATGATGCTGAAAATTGTTTGTCGAAGAAGGCAGGTGGCTCTCCTTGGTTGACCAATGAAGAGAAAAGAAGACAAGAAGCAAAGCAGGAGGGAGACCAGAAGGATGTAAGAGAGGTCCCTGTTGTTGGCTTTGACAATAGGAGTTTCTCGGTATTTAATGAATATGATTAACACAAACATTGTGGTTAGGAACAAGAGCAGGGCAAAAGAGATCAGGATGATCCCCAGATTTTCTTCATAAGACAGGAAGGATATAACTTTGGGGATACATTGGATACGATCCTTATTTGGGTATTTATCATCTGGACACTTCGTGCATTTTTCTGTATCTGCAAAACCCCGAAAGAAACAATTCTTTAATATTCTATCTTTTTACTTTTCAAGAAATAACTTCTTTGGAAAGCAATTGATACTAGGAGGATTTTCTAAGATGCATTTCTTAACGTCTTAACAAAAACCTTTTTTAAAAAAATAGCAAAATAGCAAAAAAACTAGTCCTGCAAATAATCTGGAATGCTTACTCTCATCAGTGGTACATTAAATAACTGTACATATCATCTCATTGTGGACCAGCCATTTTTTCTAGTGATGCCCAAGGGGAGATCTATATAGAATAAATTGCAAAGATTCTTCTAGAGAGTAGACCTAAGATACTGTAATTCCTCAAATTTCAAAGAATTTAGATATTCATAGAAAGATAAAAGTGGAAAGAGACATCCAAAATAAAAAGCAGAACAGATATTTTCTTTGGCTAGAGCAAAACTTGCCCCAAATGTCATCTCTCTCCAGCTCCTCCTTCAAGGTCTTTTGGCTATTCCTCCTTTTAGATAAGAAAGCGTGCAATTTGAAAATAAACAAAAAAAAAACATTTGACCTTTAACACATCCTTTAACACTGACTTCCATAAAAATGCTGTAGAGGAACCTCACAAATCTGCTCTTTTTCCTTGATGTCACCCACCTTCCTGAGTAGAGATGGTCCCCTCTGGACAAGGAACACAGTCATAGCAACAAATTGGCTCTCCTTCTCGCTTCCACTTGACAAATCCAGGATGACAATTTTCCACACATTGGGACTGAGGCAAAGGCTAAGGAGAAAAACAAGGAATGCCAAAGAACATATGTCTGGACTAAACATCCATGGAAAATGGAGGTAGATATGAAGTTTATTTGAGTCGTCTCTCTGGGCTTCACTTGAAGAAATATGAATTCTCTAACTAGTTCCAAATGGCTGCAGGAGATACAACCACTGACAGATTCATATAGTTCCTGGCTTTTACTTCTGGCATGTCTCAGAGCGATAAAGGACTTTTCTACTTAATAAAGCATGGAAGGAAGGAACTGAGAAAATATTACAGCATGAAGTGACAAGTGGTGGGTTCCTCCTAATGGCTGTATTAACATGCATTCTCCCATTCTTCACATATCCATGATTATAAAGTATGATGAACTTATATTAAACTTAAGAAAAAAATATTATTATAATAAATGTTGTTCTGTTACATTTTTTAAAATACAAGAAATCTCTGATGAAGAAAGAAATTTCTGACTAGTTGAATCTGGAAAGGTTTCTTTTGGAGTATATAAAACACTGCAAAGCCAGTCACATTTGATAGTAGTTCAAAACTATCCTTCAATTAAGGTATAAAGGAAAAGTTCCTTACCAATTAGAACTATCAACCTTAAAGGAGATGTTCTTTCTTTCTTTATACATTTATTTCTTTATTTGATATGGCTTCCATGCTGGTGAACTAAGACTAAAACTGAATGTCTAGTTTCTAGAACTGGAGTGAGATGAGATGAAGGTGAGGTCATGAGAACATGTCCCTCAAACAGGGTAAGTCGGGTATATTTTGTCCCAAAGATGCTTTTTCACAAGGAAAATGGACTTTTTATTTTTTCCCCCTTGAAAATGTATTGCTTCTCATCCAAGAAGCTTTTTCAGTGCTTATTGAATGGTGAAAATGGAAAGATTTATATTCCTTGCAGTCATCTGGTCATTAACTCACTGAGAGTGGTTGAGGCCACTTGGGGTTTGTCTGTACCCTCAGAATCACCTGAATCATAGTGCAAATGGATGTGGAATCTTCTTGGGACTGCTGAAAAGGATTGTGTGGTAGATAGATAGGGAATTGTTAACGCTTCTTTGCAGGAGGGTGTCTTTCCTGCGGCCCTTAAGGAGGCCGTTGTGAGGCCCCTCCTCAAGAAGCCTTCCCTGGACCCAGATGAGTTGGCCAGTTATCGCCCAGTCTCCAACCTTCGCTTTGCGGCAAAGGTTGTTGAGAGTGTGGTTGCACAGCAATTCCCTCGGCACCTGGATGAAAC
>NW_015390611.1:30007-31157 GCF_001527695.2 Protobothrops mucrosquamatus | reverse complement strand
TGCGCACAGTCACTCATGCTCTCGTCACCTCTCGCCTGGACTACTGTAATGCTCTCTACATGGGGCTCCCTTTGAGGAGCACCCGGAGACTCCAACTGGTCCAGAATGCGGCCGCGCAGGCGGTGTTGGGAGGGACTCGTCGCTCCCATGTAACACCGCTGCTGCGCGAGCTGCACTGGTTACCAGTGGTCTTCCGGGTACGCTTTAAGGTGTTAGTTACCACCTTTAAAGCGCTCCATGGCATCGGACCTGGCTACCTCCGAGACCGCCTTCTGCCACAGATTCCCTCCCATAGACCGGTACGCTCCCACAGAGCGGGCCTCCTCAGGGTGCCGTTGGCCAAGCAATGTCGGCTGGTGACCCCCAGGGGGAGGGCCTTCTCTGTGGGTGCCCCCACCCTCTGGAACGAACTGCCCCCCGAGATCCGGATGATTCCGGATCTCCTTACTTTCCGCCGCGCCCTCAAGAAATGGCTTTTCCAGCAAGCGGGCCTGACCTAGGGAGGATTTTAGGTAGGGATGATTTTAGAAGCAATTTTAATTGGAAACACAGTCGTCAATATTTGGTTTTTAATTCGGTTTTATTGGGGTTTATATTGTTGTATTTTTGTATTTTTTGTATATTGTGTATAGTATCTGTTTTTTAAATATGCTGTGAACCGCCCTGAGTCCTATGGGAGAAGGGCGGTATATAAATTAAATTTGAATTTGAAAATTTGAAAGGTCCCTTCCAACTTTTATTATTATTATTATTATTATTATTATTATTATTATTATTATTATTATTATTATTATTATTATTATTATTATTATTATTATTATTATTATTATTATTATTATTATTATTATTATATTGCCAAAATATGTATTGAATTGAAAGGGAAAGCTCCTCCCCAGAAATCAAATATTCCCTCCCATCTTAACTTTCCAAAGAATCCCCATAAGAATGAAGCATGAAGCCTCCCGTCTTTTTCTCCACTAAAACAGTTGCCGGTCTAAACCTAGGGAAATTATGTTTCATTCAGAAGATACAATGTTGCCCACCTAGAAAAACCATTCACAAAATACTAAACAGTGAAGCAATCTCTGAAAGGGCTGAGTTGACCACATAAGAGAGAGAAACTGATCATTCAGATTAGAGATAAATTAGA
>NW_015390611.1:25111-28384 GCF_001527695.2 Protobothrops mucrosquamatus | reverse complement strand
ATTAGTATTCTGCTAGACTGGGCTTTTATAATACTATTTTTCAAAGTTTTCCAAGCTTCATGGATTGTTTCCCCCTTCAGGATTTCCATCCATGGAATCCTTCCCAAGCAATCTCTAAATTTGCTGAAATTAGGTCTCTTAAAGTCCAAGACTCAAATTTGATTTTTTTTTTGCATGATGTTTAATTCCAATATTGCATAGTCACTCCCCACCCCACTCCAGGATTCCTGTAAGTTCAATCCTTTCTATCATTATATCTCTGTTAGTGAAAATTAAGTCTGGTATGGCCAACCCTCTAGTTCCCTTCTCTGCCTTTTCCTTCTCTACCTTTGAATTGAACAAGTTATGTAGAATCAAGCCATCAAAAGTTAGAATTGGTTAAATTACCCAGTGAATTGTCTAAGTTTCCCCTTCATTTGCCAGCTTCCTTGCAAAATTGACAAAGAAACTACAGATGTGCAGCAGAAAACTCCTGACAATGATAGGATTAGGAAGGTTTTGCTATCAAAAAGAAACTTTTTGTATAAATAGCTAAGCCAGGGGTGTCAAACTGCTGGCCAGCAGGCTGGACGTGTCATCCAGAAGCCACGCCCACCCCATTGCCAGCAATGGCAAAATCGTCCCAATATGTTGCGCGACGTCACATGACGTTGCAAGTTTGACATGCCTGAGCTAAGCCAGATTTTATTCAGGGCCCTTAATTTGGACCTCTATCCCAAGCGTGATACACTCTATTCCTGCAGGAATAAATGGCTGAAAGTCTCCTTCCTTATTTGGCCACTTACACTAGGAAAAAAGACCCCAGCTGAAGCTCAGGCCATCAGATATTCTCAGAGAATCCTTCAAATTTATAAATTAAAATTCTACAGTGCTAATCACAAACCATACATGCAGGAATATTTTTAAAAATGCAAACATCCTTTTAAAATTAGTAGTGTTTAATAAAAAAATATATCTGATGCTGTGTCCTTAGTAAATTATTACACAAGGAACTAGATTGAGAAAATCTGTTGACCTTTTATAGCACAAGGAGGATGAGCTAGTTTCCCTCCTTCTCCTGTGGATTCTTTCTCCAAAGGAATTTAATTTGCTGGATTCTTGTTGGGACCCCATACCTGCCATGGCTGCAGCCTTGGAGCCTCCAACGTGTCTTGGATCTTCTTCCTTCTCCTCCAAAATCTGGATGAATATGCAGCCTTCAAAGCATGGGCCAGAGTCATAAAGAGGATATAAACAGAGTCACTATTTGCAATCTGCTTGCTGTCCCTTTTCTCTTGGGTCTCCATCAGAGCTTTTTGACTGCATCTTTTCCGGGCTTTGACAGAAAATATATGTTTTGAAAAAGAACAGTGAAAAAACTTATTTTGAAACTGGTGATCTATAAAGGAATAGGGTTCAAAAGAATCGTATTTTGGACTCATTTTTTGCAGAAAATCAAAACTCCAGATACTATGGATGTATTTGAGATATCCAAGATGACACATCAAATATTTTCCCAAAGTTGTGGTAATCCAGACTTTCCGTTCAATGGGTCCTGACAAACTGTTAAGTGTTAACTGGAAAGAACGAAATGTGCTTGAAATGATAATATAGTCTATGAAGTGAACAAAGACATTGACATGTTTCCATTTAGAGCTGGAAACCCTGAGGGGTGCTGGATATCTATTCATTGAGAACTGTTGTGGTATAATGACACAAATTCCATTCCTGACAAGCAAAGGAGGAAAAGTCCTCAGGAAATTCTCTACCTCCTCTGTTTCTGGAGCAAGGAGACCAATCAAGGTCCATCTGAAATGGAGAAGCAATTGGACAATTGCTGGATACTGAAACCCTTCACTGGGGAGCATCTGATGGAAAAAACTGAATTTGCTTTTATCACTCAGAGCCTCTGAAGTAATTTTATCACTGATCTGAAAAAGCAATGAAGAATGTTGCATTATATTTGGGTACAGATCAAGTCCAAAATAAAATTGTCAGGCCTGAAACCGCCGCTCCACGCTGCGCCAGTCCGGATGAGGCCTCTGTCTCCTCGCCTGCCTCTCTGGCTCCCAGCTGGCGTTTCCTCTCGTCCCGTGCGGCGGCGCTCCCTCCGTTAACCCTGCCGTCGGGATGACAACGTCGGGACGTCATCGGGCGGCGCCGGGCTACAGTCTGACGGCCGGACGGCGCCAGCCTACCGATGCGTGGGGCGTGTAGCTGGACGGACGCTGGCCTGCACGGGCGCTGGGGCCATCATTCGGGCGGCGAGCAGCTGAACGGGGCTGCGGGGGCGGGGACGATGGGGCGGGGTTGAACCGACGCTGGGCCTGACAATCCCCAGGTGTTTTCGCTGGAGGGACTGGCTGACTATGGGGGTGGTATTGGGCAGGCCTGGGATGGGCGGGGCCTGATGGGATACAAAGCACGCTGCGAGAAAGCAACTCCCAGAGCTAACTTTACTACAACTTTGAATAAAATCGTTGTTGGTTTACCGTTCCTGTCTGCTGGCGTTTTGTTTGGGAAAACAAGCCAGGACGGTCTAACAGTAAGTTAGCTCTCACATACACACGAAACTACCTTCCAGCTGGCTGTGGTGTGTCCGGGTGTTCTGTTAGCTCCGAGGGCATGGCAGAGGGAAAGCCAAGCGCGGCGACGGCTGGGGAGGAGGCTGAGCCGGCAAGCGAGATGGCAATTCCACCGGTGAGGGAGGAGCCGGAGGCCGTGGTGCGACCAAAGGAGAGAATACAGCAGCCTGAGGAGGCCGGGTTGGAGACCCCACAGCCAGCGTCTACTGCTGCGTCGGGGGAGTGGTGGCTGAGCTCGGCCCTACACCCGCCCAAGGCAGGAGAACAGCGACCAGCGGTGAGTTCGGGGCCGGCGTTAAGCGGTTGGAGGGAGCGACGTGTGACAGGGGATGAAGATGATGAGTGGAGTTATTCCACTGCTCCAGGGCAGTCTACCTTGGATGCGCTTCGGGACCAGTTTGGGGAGACGGGTTATCTGGCACCACCACCCACGAGGCCCAGGGCGAGGGTGCGGCCACCAGCGGAGCCATCTAGGTTCCAGTTGGCCAGCCCTCGGTTCAGGCTCACCCTCTCCCTGAGGGAACCGGAGACGGAACTGGGCGGCAGGTCACAGCGCCCTGGACAGGGCCGTCAGGCCGGGGCCCCGGTCGCGGACCCATCCAGACAGTCCAGGGGGATGCCCAGCCCCGCAGGACCCTGGGCGGGGGCCCAAGATGGTGGTCAAGTCGCGCCCCCGGCTGGGGACCAGTATGGCAATCCTATCGTGGCT
>NW_015390611.1:11221-22398 GCF_001527695.2 Protobothrops mucrosquamatus | reverse complement strand
AACAGGCCCATTTCATTCCCTGCAAGGGGCTACCATCAGCAAGGAGGTTAGCGAAGATGTTTTTGACCCATATTTACCGCTTACATGGGGCCCCACGACGTATTATATCGGATCGGGGGGTGCAGTTTACGGCCCAGTTCTGGCGGGAGTTCGTCAGGTTTCTCGGGGCGAGCCAAGGCCTTAGTTCAGCATACCACCCTACCACATATTAGAATAGTTTATTGATTAGCCATTGTTTAAAGTAACACAAAATATTAAAAAGACTATGTATTAAAAGTGGAACACAAGAAACAAATTAAGTAAAAAGAATAACAAAATGAAAATGAAAATCATATTTCTCTATCATCTCTACAGTTTACCTGCAATTAGATTCATGTGTGCAGATATTTACTGAAATCTATTGTTTCAATAAAGGGCCATGTTACATTTAATTTTTTGAAGATTGCTACATCTTTATAGAATTCAGGTTCAGATTTTCCTCCAATTGTACAAAACAAAGGAAGACCACAGCTCCTCATATAATATATCAGTTGTATAATCCAAGATGTTTTTAGTTGAAATTGTGTCTGTTCTAACAAACACAATTATAGAAGTTTGTCAGTTTCCATAGCTTTAATGTTATACCAATACTTATATGCCCTAACCTTAGATAAAGAAGAAATTGTGTAAATTCCAAGTTCAGCACTGTGGGCAACAGCTGATGTCCTTTTACCCACCTATAACATCTTCTCAGATACTATGATTTTGGTTTTTTTCTAATAGTGGTATTTGTTTCACCACTAATATGTCTCATTAATGCAAAAAACTGCACTAAGATCTACAAAGACAGCAAACCATTGTTTCCCTGACTGACATATTTTGTAATTTGATGATTCAAGAAAAAGTCAATGATGACTCAACTCATAGAATCTCAGGGATGGAAGGGAACTTACTAGCATTCATGGTGTTACCTAGTTTGGATAATAAAATGTCTGTAAGAAAACTCTTAAGCTCAGAATGCATCTAGGACCAATCATTTCAACCCTTAGCTACAAATAATCTCCTTTATTGCTTTTGATATCATCCCTCTGTTGATGCAGCCTAGGTCTGCCTCAGTACCAAGTATTCTATAACTGTGCACTTGGTTTTTCTTGCCTAGGTGTATGACCTTAGTTTTCTCACAACTGAATTGCATTTTGTTGGATTAGGTCCAGGGCTCAAGTCTGTCAAGATCCTTCTGAATCTCGAGTTAATCTCCAAAAGTGTTAGCAATTTTCCCCCAACTTGGTCTTATTTGCGAATTTGATGAGTCCCTCTTCTTTCCCCTCATCTAGGTCATTTATGAAGATGTTGAAAAGCACTGGCCTAAGACAGAAGCTTGGGGTACCTCACTGTATGCTTCCCTCCATCTAGATGTAGTTCCATCGAGGAACTCATATTGTATGATCCTTTGATTGGACCTAGAGCCTCTCTTCACCTTCACAAGTGTGCAGCAGAAGCCCTGAAAACAATGGTGATGGTGTCATGAAAGTATATGACTGCTTTGATCCATTGTCCCACCCTAATTTGTATTCTAATCCCCAGCCATGAAACCTACAATGGACATAGTGAAAAGCAACTCTTAAATTCCATAGAGAAGATACAGTTGCATCCATTACGCATCCACTACCAACCCAATCACTTTACAGGATAGGGGAAAAACCCCCACAAACCTGTGCAACTTTGTAGGTGCCTACTAATGTTGACATCTGGATGGAGATTGCCCTATCAGCTGCATCAACAAGAGTCAAAAGGTTGTCCTTCCTTCCACAGCTGTAGTTGGGAACATTGGCTTCTCCAATAGAGAGCATGTCCAGCAAAGCTTCTGAAGTGCCAAGTGTGTTCAAATAGTTCTCATGTATGTTGTAGCCAAGTGTGAGATTTTGCAGGAGCTTCCTGTTTTTGTTGACTGCTTGAAAGAAGAAAATAAAGCGTTCTATTCCTTTGTTACCATAAGGTACACTAGAGTTAAAAAAAATATGCCCTGGTTAACACCAGCATCATCAACAGCCATAATAAAATACCTTTTTTTTCAATTTCATCCTTTTATCAACACATGACTGTTGAGTTTGAAGCCAATACTAATCCAAACCAAGAGGCCTTCTGCCTGAAGTGAAATTTTTCTTTTCCATCTGTTCTAGATATATAATTTTTTTGGATGAGAGCTAACTAAGAATCAGGAAACTGACAATATAGACTGTATTGTTGGGTAAATAGAGAGAAATTTACAAAAAGGATAGATTTTTTCCCCTTGACTCTCTCTTTGTTGTCCTTCTGTATTCATTAAAGACATTGAGATCTTTTATATTTTGAAGTTTCTTAGTTTATTAAATAAAAAGTAGGTGAGAGGTCTGTACCTGAAATGATGGCTGTGTGCCAGGACAAGAAGCAATGGATGGAAACTAATCAAAGAGAGAATCACCCTAGAACTAAGGAGAAATTTCTTGATAATTAGAACAATTAATCAGTGGAATGACTTGCCTTCAGAAGTTGTGGGAGCTCCATCACTGGAGGTTTTTAAAAAGAGATTGGATAATCATTTGTCTGAAATGGTTTAGGTTTCCTGCTTGAGCAGCAGGTTGGATTAGAAGACCTCCAAGATCCCTTCCATCTGTTCTATTTGGCTGCTGCCTAGTAGGAATAAATTATATTTGAAAGTTGTGCCCAACAATGTTCTGTTCTATTTGGCTGCTACCTTGTAGGAATAAATTATATTTGAAAGTTGTGCCCAACAATGCCATTTAGCTCAGTTTTATTTCATTGTATGTTTTTCTTCTCTCTCTCTCTCTCTCTCTCTCTCTCTCTCTCTCTCTCTCTCTCTCTCTCTCTCTCTCTCTCTCTCTCTCTCTCTCTCTCTCTCTCACACACACACACACACACACACACACACACATTTTAGGTTGCAACAATCAAAAGTTCCCTATTCTGGCCAATTTATTATAATTATCAAAAATCTCTGCCAATTTTTTTTCTGTAAATAAATTTATCATCCATGGAATCCTTCTTAAGTTCTCTCTAAGCTGAATAAAATCAGCTCCTTTAAAGTGTCGGACGCTGGTTTGATTATGTTCCATTATTTATTTGGTCTCTAGGTGGCTTCCAGAGAAGGTGTGCTCTTCCTGCAGCTCCCCAGTTAAGTCTAGACAGTGAAGCATCTGGGATACCCTCCTGCCACTTTCTATCTAAGATTATTCTCCCATTCACATAGCAGAATGCTGAAAGCTTCCCATTTGGGGACAAGAGGATCATATGGATTGTTTGGATAAGAGACAATCTGATTCATGGCTGTTTTCTATTTCCTTATCTGGATCAAGTCTTCACAGAGGGTATTGAGCCTTCCAGATGCTGCTTTGCAGCAGAATTACTACTTTTTGGACAGTGTCCAGAAAGGATGTTACTATAGTTATGACTCAACACAGAGTCGTGGAACATAACATGGGAACAGAACATGGTCCCATAAGATCTGTGATGTCATCTAACACCTCCAGAAATAACTGATGTAGATATCCAGTGTGTTGGAAATGGAGTAATCTGCATGATCTTGATACCCAGCTCTACTGTTCATACCTACTTTCAAGAAAAGGTCATATAGAGAGAAAGTGACCATGTTCATACAGATTTAGAGTTTCCTATTCAAGACACTTCAGGAAAAAGACTCCTTCCCCCCTCTCTTTAGGGAGTCTTGTCTCTTCTATTCAGCTGTTTTATCTTAATATAACTATCTTATTTCTTACTTTGTTTATCCCTGGCTGCATGACAATTTTAATTATTGTTTATTTTACTGTTTGATGATTATGTTAGAATTTAATTTCATTAGTCTTATACTCTTCATATGTTTATTTCCTTCAGTTTTAAATAACCTCAATTGTCACATTGCTGCAAAGAAAGAATACAAAAGCCCAATAACTGTAATGAAAAAAATAAATGTTATGAGCCTAAGAAACCATACCACAGTCATTTCTCTACTTTTATTATTAGATGTTCCTTAGTGTTTAGATCTGGTCTCAGGATAATAATGTAACTTTTGGGGAAGAAGATGCAACCCAGCAGTCCAGCACTGGAGGCCAAGATGGAGAAGACCTGCACAATCACCATGGACTTTCCTTTGGTGCTCAGATACGTGGGCAGGAAGGAGACCCAGACGCTGCAGAAGACCAGCATGCTGAAGGTGATCAGCTTGGCTTCATTGAAGGCCCCAGGCAGATTCCTGGCCAAGAAAGCTACAGTGAAGCAAATGGCAGCTAGGAAACACATATAGCCAAGGACAACATAAAACATGGTGACAGAGCCTTCATTGCACTGAAGGATGATCTCTCCAGGCTGGGAGTGCAGGTCAGAGTCAGGGAATGGAGGAGAAATTACAAGCCATAAGGCACAGATGAAAATTTGGCCAGAAGAACCAGAAAGGATGATGGAGTTGGCCAAGCTCTTCCCCAACCATCGTCTCACCCTGTTCCCTGGTTTTGAGGCTAAGAATGCCAACACCACTGTAATAGTTTTAGCCAACACAGAAGACACAGCTATTGAGAAGACAATGCTGAACACTGTTTGTCGGAGAAGACAGGTGGCTTTCCTTGGCTGTCCAATGAAGAAAAAGGAGGACAAGAAGCAAAGCAAGAGGGAGACTAGGAGGATGTAGGACAGGTCCCGATTGTTGGCTTTGACAATGGGAGTTTCTAGGTATTTAATGAATATGATTAAAATCAATCCTGTTGATAGAAACAAGAGTAGGGCAACTGAGACCAGGATGATGCCCAGATGTTCTTCATAAGAGAGGAAGATTATTCTTTTTGGAATACATTGGACTCTGCTCTCGGTTGGATATTGATCATCTGAGCACTGGGTGCATTTTTCAGTATCTGAGAAAACAGAAAGTAATATTTCTTTTATATCTCTTTTCACCTTTCAAGAAAGATCTGCTATAGGTGTCAGATGGTACTGAACAACCATGGCAGGTGACAATATTGAAAAAAACAAATGGGGCATGTATGATAATACTAAATGTGACTGTGGGAATGTCCCACAAACCTTACCCTATATTTTAATGGAATGCCTCCTCAGAAGGTTCCCTGGATCCTGCAAGAACTACATTATCTCAAGGACACTTTTTGTGGGGGGGGGGGGTTGTATATGTGTGTATGTGTATGTGTGAATTTTATGCATTAATGCTGTATTCTGTTATACCACAGAAAATAAATAATAGCTGATACTGAGAGACAAGTAAACTATAGTAAATGGTTAATATGACCCTGCATACATATATAAAACATTTGTCTATCTGACCATCTTAAAGCAGTCTTTGGACAGCTTAAAGCACAGAAAAAAAAACCTTAATATATACAGCTATAACAATAAGCACCAAAAGAGAAATACTTGTTGCCACAACTACCCTTCACTGATCCAACCAACCACATTCTCAGCCTTCACTAACTTTACCTTATCCCAATGCCTGGGAGAAGAACCAAGTCTCCAGAATTTTAAAAGGGAGAGGGACCTGTTGGAATTCAAGGCTAGACTTTCAATAGGAAGGACTTGCAACAAAACAGTCAGGCTTCCTAGGACTCACAAGGTAGCAATGCTTTATTGAACAGACCTGGAGCCTGTCTATTGTATCTGCCCTGGTAAGAAAAGCAAATATCCTCAGAGAAAGGAAGTCTCATTGACATCCTGGATAACCAGGCTGAGCCTGAGGGAGATGTCAAACACATCATCTGGTTCTTGTAACTTTAATGCCATCTATCATTTCATCTCTGTTAGTGAGAATTAAGTCTAGTATGGCTGACCCTCTATTCCCTTCTCTACCTTTTGGAAGTCAAAGTTATCTGCTAGGTCTTTCAGGAATATGTTTGATCTTCCACTAGGTGCAGAATTTGTTTCTGTGGTACAAGCAGATATCCTCAAGGAGAGAGAGTCCTGTAGATACCTGGATCCTATGTCATGTAGGACTTTAAAAGTGAATTGGGAAGCACTTTCAGAGACCCTGGGAGACTGTGCAGCTTAAACACTAGGCATGAATATAGGGAAACCCAATCCTGTGCATGTCATAGCATTCTGGACAATTTATGTATCCCAAGTAGTGTTTCAGAGCAATGCCATGTACATTGTAGTAATTCAAGCAAGAGGTGATTAAGGCATGTGCCATGCCCCTCAGTCTAGGAAAAAGCAAAGTTGTTGACAAGAATAATTTGTGTGAAGGTGCCTTTAGCCATGACTGCCACATGCTCATTGAGGAGAAGCTATCAGGAAAAGAAAACCAGGACCAAATGTGAGGTTCCAAGTAAGCTCATTTATTGTTCATGCCTACTCACAGAAATCTACTCAAGTAATGATTAGCACTATTTTGGCAATAGATAAGAGTTAACAGAGTTCAAGGGAGATTGGACTTAATCCGTCTGTGACTATGCAGAGCAGGGGTAGTCAACCTTGGCTCTTTTATGACTCGTGGACTTCAACTCCCAGAATTCTGGGAGTTGAAGTCCATGAGTAATAAAAGAGCCAAGGTTGACTACCCCTGATGTAGAGACTCTAAGCTGTTTCCTCTTGTTGACTCTATCCCTATCACCTGCCACTCCTCCTACAGTAGCTGTGTTTCTAGGAAGATCCCCAGATTATGAGCCATCTCTATCCAGAGGAGTGTCATGCCATTCAGAGTCATAGACTGTTTATCACTAAACAGGGGGGCAAAAACAGAAAGCCACTGTATTTTGCTAGGGTTGAATCAATTTTGCTTCCTCCCTGTCCAGTCCACTGCCTCCTGATACTCAGCATCATAAGACTACCTTCTACCTAGCCATGGGTGGTGTATTGTTGGTACCAAGCCCATAGTGGCAAATTACTTCACCTAGCAATATCATGTAAAAGATAAAGAGGAAAGGAGCAAGACTCCAGTCTGAGGGATGCCCCAATGCATGGCCTAGGTTTTTACCTCTGTTCTGCAAGAACATCAATTGAAATCATCCATGAATAAAGAAAAACCTTTGGAAAACCCTGACTCCCATCCAAACCATGAAGCCAGTCCAGAAGGATATAATGATTTATATTATCAAAAGCCACTGAGAAATCTAGAAAGGTCAGGATGTTTGCAGGACTCCCATTTAGAAGTCAACTGCGAAAGCAACCAATGCCATCTTGGAATTGTACCTCAACCATCAATACTGTACCTGATTGACAATTATACTGTAACAAACTTACTACAAATATTGTACACAGATAAAAGTTATCATGGTTGGATCCATAGAGAGCCTCTTTAGAATGAGATGCACAATCACATCCTTCAAGGCAAATGGTGGGACCATGAATTCCTGAAAAAAAGCATTAACTATCCCCAAGGCCAGATTAGCATTATCTTTGGTAATAATTCTTAATTATTCCTATTATGGAAAAAATTGAGCACCTTGAAAATTAAGAACCACAGAATTGTCAATCTTAGAAATGTCTCTTTAAAAATGGACATTGATCAAAATGTGGAGATGGTTCCCTCTGGACAAGAAATACAGTCATAGCAGCAAACTGGCTCTCCTTTCCGAGCCCGCTTGAAAAATCCAGGATGGCAATTTTGCACACATTTAGACTGAGGCAGAGACTAAGAAGAAAAACAAGGAATGCCAAACAAAGTATGTTAGAAATAACCATTAATGAAAAACAGAGGTAGATATGAACATTAGTCAAGAAGTTGCTGGACTTCACTTAGGTAAATAAGAAATCTTTAACTCCCACAGGAGTTGCAGGGAATACAACTACTAGCAAATTCTTCATTTAGTTCCTCCCTTTTGCTTTTGAGCTATCATGTGGCAAGAAAGGAAATGTTTACTTAATATATTCTGGAGAGAAGCAATCGAGAAAAGATTTAAGCATGAAGTGACAATTAGTGGTTCTTCTACATGGTTGTATTAACTTGCATTCCTCCTTTCTTCATATACCCATGAATTTAAAGTCATATTAAAGTTTAGAATGAAATTTATTCTGAAAGGTTTATGAAATTTTCATTTTACTAGATTTATTAAAACAGAATAAAACTGTGATGAAGAAAGAAACTTCTGACCAGTCAGATCTCAAAGATTTTCTTCTGGACTACATGTCCCATAGCAAAGCCACCCCTATTTGAAAGTGATCCAGGACCACCTCCTAGTTAAGATATAAAGGAAAACTTTATTACACATTAGGGCTGGTGTCCTTCAGATGCTGTAATATAGAACACTGTTTTAAATTGATTCAGCCATGTCCAATATGGAATGTTGGGAGATGATCCTTTAGAACACAAATTATAGCTATTTTGTGTCCTCTGTGCAACCTGGTATCTCTATAAAACTGGTGAAAGGGGACATCAAGTGCTGGGGATTTTGGTGCTGATACCATCAACTTGTCTTGTTTTCTTGCCTAAGATTAGCAAAGCAGAATAAAGTCTCTTGACCAGTGCCCAAGAAACAAACCAACTAATGTACAGCACAGCTGCAGTTATAACTGAATACCTGGGATGCAAAATCAACAAACAAGAAAATTGTACTGAAGCCTCCCAAGCCATTTAAGAAAACTATAAGGATTCTACTTCCATATTGGACATGGCTGAATCAATTTAAAACAGTGTTCTATATTACAGCATCTGAAGGACACCTTACTAATTGTACTGAAGCCTCTCAAACCATTTAAGAAAACTATAAGGATTCTACTTCCCACATTCAATTCTCACTGAAGATCATTGTTTTTGGTGCATAGACTTAGCCACTTGAAATGTGTCCTAAGGCTTTGGAAAACACAGAAAAGACATTAATATTTCACCCACCTTGTTGAGCAACTTTAGCTGTGAAAGAGCATCTTGATTGATAATAATTCTCTGTCTTTCAAAACTCCCTAGCTGCTTGCTAACAGGATCTTCCCTGGAAAGAACTACCAAGCTTATGATGTTCAGATCTGCTGCTACATCACCATTTTGGTCCAAGTACAATTTAAGCAGGGAAAGATTGCAAAATTCATTCTTCTCCAGAAAGGGATGAAGCTAGAATGAAACATCCAGGAATCTTAAAAGCAGAAACCTTGGTTTCTTATCCCACATGGTCTTTTCACATTTGAATCTTTCTACTAAAATTGTGTAACTTGCAAATATCCTGAGTTGAGAGAACCAGTGTTATCAGTATCCTCAAAAGAGAAAAAGAAAGGTTCAGCAAATTTTGTCAATCATACATTGACAAACTATATATTGATAACATAAATGTTTGATAAGATTGGTAAAGTATAGGGAACATTTTAGACTAAGTCACAAATAAATTGAACAAACAAACAAACAAACAAACAAATGCAGAGATTATTCAAAACATGGATTTGTCAGGAAGAAAGTTGCCAGGGTGATGTTGTCCCAGATAAACCAGATGTGAAAAATGGCCAGATGAGCTAATTCTACTTTATTGTAATGCTACATTAACAGAATTTTGAGATTCTGAAAGTACAAATCTGACTCTTTTTACAGTCTGATAAATTAGGAAGGATCCTTTCTGAGTTTCTCTCATATTATACCACTGTAGGCTTCTCCCCTCTTATCTTATTCTTCTCTAGGCATCATCTCCCTCTCTCAAAAGTCATTCTCACATATTATTATACTTCCTAAATAGATTAGGCAAATACTGGTGATATAATTTGATATCAGTAAATTTAATGTGGTTAAGAATCTAGTTAAATGATGGCTGGATGGTATAATAATTATGTGGATAAAATTTGTCATACTTTTGTACTCAATGATTTTCAATATTCATAAAACATTATAAATAACAGTTAGTCCTTGGTCATCTATTCTATATTTTTTGTTATACAGAAAAATAGAGTTGACAAATCATGATTTTTGGGTAAAATATTTACCTAAACCATAGACAAAACTATTTTGAATTTAGTTAAAAATACCAAATTTCAAGAAAAATAATTATGATTTTCTGATAAAGATAAATGAAAGCCACAAGAAAAATATCTGATTTGTAGCAACTTGGTAAAGTATGTCAGGTCTTATAAGAAAAAATGGATGGTGGCTTTAATATAGACATTTCATTAAGATTTCATTTGTATGTTTTCTTGTGTGTGTGTGTGTTTGTGTGCACGCGCGCATGTGTGTGCGCATACTGGTCACTGATTATAATAAATTAGTAGTAGTATATTAGTAATTGGATATTCATATGTAATTGGATGATAATGTCATTAATGATGCATTGGAGAAAGGATGATACTTGATAGGAATCTTTGTGAAAATTATCTCAAAATAGTAGATTGCAAACCAAATGTGAGTTGGCAGTGCGATGCTCATGGAAAGAAAGCAAATGTATCAATAAAAGTCTCAGGAGTTAACTACCTGGTTTGGAGAAAAACTAACTCAACTAAAAAGTCACCTTGCAGGCACCACACTTTGAGAAGCCATTGCATAAATAGTGGATCAACTTTAGAGAAGAGTCATGAAACCCAGGAAGAGAACTGTTGGAATTCATTGCTGGAATGTATTTTTGTGCAACAACTACAGTAGTATTCAGCCAGTAGATGGCAGTGTATACAAGTTTGGATCAATGCTATATACCACAAGTCGGCAATCCGTTGCTCTGGAGCCGCATGCAGCTCTTTCAGCCTTCTACTGTGGCTCCCAGTCCTCCTCCTCCATTTGCAGAGAGAGAGGGGGGGGGGAGGCACTTGCGCTTCCCTTCTCTCTCTCTCTGTCTCTCTGTCTCTCCTCTCTCTCTGTCTCTCCGATCTTCTGCTCACCTGGCCAGCTGGCCTTACATTGTTCTCCAACAAGGTGACAAGCTTATTGGGTGGGCTCCCTGCCCTTGCTGCGTCTCCGCAGGAAGCAGGAAGCAACAGAAAGCAGAAAGCAGCATATCTCTCTCTCTCTCTCTCTCTCTCTCTCTCACACACACACACACACACACACACACACACACACACACACACACACACTTTTACTTACTTAGTAGGGGAAGAGGACTGGCTGACCAAGGGCAGGAGAGAGCCAGCCCAATAAAAATGTATGTCAGCTTGTCAATGAACAGCATGAGGCCAGCTGGCCAGGTGAGCAGAAGATCGGGGAGAAAGGGGGGAGAGAGAGGGATAGGAAAGAGAGAAAGAGAGAAGGGGGAGAGGAAAGAGAGAGAGAGAAAGAGAGGGAGAGAGAGAGGGAGAGGGAGAGGGAGAGG
>NW_015390611.1:0-11121 GCF_001527695.2 Protobothrops mucrosquamatus | reverse complement strand
TGATTTTTTTAAAATTAAGAGATGAGGTATGGGGATAATTATGCTGTATTTAAAGATGGTAGATAAGCTACTAAAATTGTTTTCACCCATTGGGATGAAGAAGAAAGGAGTTTTTTCCCCTTCTTTCTCTGGCATAAAAAATTGTTTTCTTTGTAGCAGTTCATTGATTTCATAAATGCAGCACACTATAGTTTTTTTATACATAGCATAAAGGTAAAAAAGGATATATGCAGTGTTATCTTCATTTTAGATGTCAAAAGGGTTTTGTGGCTCTCAATGTTTTCTTTTCTGTGAGAAACGGGTCCAAGTGGCTCTTTGAGTGTTTAAGGTTGCTGACCTCTGGTATATACTCTATGTTCTTTTGTTCTAAGTAGAGTTTCTATTTCCTATTACAGTTAAACAGATAAGTAGTAAAGCACATGGTGACTGTATGCTTTGTTTGATCTGTGGTGTCATATCAGAAGGAGGCTGGGAGCACCTTTTCCAACTGAAAGAATCTCTTGACTGGAAAAGGGAGGATACAGTACTCTTCCAATAACTGAAAGATGTTACACAGAAGAGAGAAAGGGAGAGAGATGTTATTCTAGAGTGTTGGACATGGAAAAATGGAAAACTGAGCTCAATCACAAGAGAGGAGATTCTGGCTGAATGAGGTGAAAAATACCCTAAAAAGGGAAGCAGTTTTACAACCAATCCTGTGAACTAGATAAGTTCAGTGTCCTCTTCACTGTTGTTTTAATGTAAAGATCCAGCAGCCATCACATAAAGATGTTTTAACTGGGATTTTTATAAAGAAGGGGCATAGTGCTAGATGGTCTCATAAAATCCTAAAATGATCATCACAAAGTCATAAAGACAGAAATTTATTTAAATTTCATAGATTATAAAATTAATGTCAATGCTGCTAACATTGGATGTTCCCGCTCTGACAACTGATGAAAATGCAGCCATTTTCTCTATTCCTTTAACATGCTTTTTCTTGCTTTAGAAATTAGGTGCAGCGGGGGGGGGGGTTGGAATGTTAGCTCAGCTAGCCATAATAATAACGCTGCTGTGGGAACCCAAGTACGAGCTGATAACGTTTTGGCGGACTGTGGATCTGGGGAGAAAGCCCGTGCTTTAAGCTAATTGGGGAATGTGATTTATGACAGTTAATTGGGGGTGGGAGTTGTACTTTGTTACTTTGTATCTGGGGGAAGGGAATTTAGTTTTGGGGTCCAACTATGTAATGCTGATACTTTGTATCCTGAATAAATGTACTTTAAGGAAGAATTTTACCTCAAAGTTCTTTTGATGGGTTTCATCTATCGGAACCATGACATTTAATGCTGATTAATATCAATCTATATCTATATCTATATCTATATCTATATCTATATCTATATCTATATCTATATCTATATCTATATCTATATCATCTATATCTATATCTATATCTATGTCTATCGATAGATAAATAGATAGATATAGATATAGATATAGATATAGATATAGATATAGATATAGATATAGATATAGATATAGATATAGATATAGATATAGATATAGATATAGATATAGATATAGATCAATATACATATCCACAAGTGATTGGATTTGCCAAACTTGTTGGCAAAAAAAGGTTGAGATGGTTCTCCTCTTCCCTTGTAATCCTTCTCCAAAGAAAGTAAGTTTGGATCATTGTCAGGACCCCATACCTGCCATGACTGCAGCCTTTGAACTCCCAGCCTCTCTTCTCCATCTTTCTTTCTCCTCTTGAATATGGAGGAATATGCAGCAATCAAGGCATGGGCCAGAGTATTAATCAAAGTGTAAGCATGATGGTTATATTTCTTCCAGATCTTGTTATTTTCCACGTTGGTCTTCAGTGGTAATTTCTGAGTGCATCTTCTCCGGCCTTTGACAGAAATGATGTCTTTTGAAAAAGAACAGTGAAAAGACTGATCTCCGAACTGTGGTTGCACAAAGAGATCTGGTTCAAAGGAACTGTCGTTTGGCCTTTCTTTCCACTGAAAACCATAGGTCCAAACACTATGGACATATTTGAGAAATGGTTGTCTTCTTATTTGCAATTCCCCAAAGCCTGCAATTATCCAGACTTTCCCTTCAATGGGTTCTGGCAAATTTTGATATGTTGAATGGAAAAGACGAATTCTGTCCCAAAGGAAATAATATTCTATGAAGTGAACAAAGACATTGACTTGTCTCCTCTTAGAGATCCCATCCCTAAATATTGTTATAGGTGTAGTGGTTGACAATAGTTGTGATATAAGAATACAAATTCCATTTCTGACAAGCATAGGAGTCAATGTCCTCATGAAATCCCCTCCATTCTCTGTTTCTGAAGCAAAGAGACCAACCAAGGTCCATCTGAAATGGAGGAGCAGTTGGAGAATTCCTGGATAGAGAATCCCTACTTTGGGGAGCATGTGGTGGAAAAAAGGGAATTGACTTTTATCGCTAAGAGCTTCTGAAGCAGTTGAACGGATCTGAAAAAGCCGTGAAGAATGCTGTATTTAGGATCGATTATTGGCTTTCAATAAATCCAACTTGTTTTATCATGAACATATTAGAATATTGTATTGTTAATTAGCCAGAATATTAAACACAGAACATTAGCAAGACCAGAAAAAATACAATAAAATAAATAAATTGAGTAACAAAGAATCAGAGTAAAGAATGCAAATCATATTTCTGTATCAACCTTACTTTTTTCTGCAATCAGACCCACATTTGCAGATTTCAACTGAACTGTTTTGTTCAAATAAAAAGCTGTATTATATATAAGCTTTATGTTCTATCAGAGGAAATATGTTTTTTTTAAATATGTATGGCAATAAGGCATTCATTTAATCTGCAATCCAAGATACTGATCTCTCTCTTATACAATTGACATTGAAGTAATAGGTGTGTTGGTCTTCTATCTCTGGGTTTACAAAAATACAAATCTGTTCATTATAAGGGACTTGGTTAAACCTGATAAAATGTTGCTTGTGTAAATACCACCATCAGATGTTCAGTCATTTCAGTATTCAAATACTTCACAATTTGGAAGGGGCATTATTAGACACTCATCCACTTCAATGTGCCAGACTAACTGAGAATGGCTGCCTCTTTCTCTGCTTTGATATCCCAGATTCTTTCTGCAACCATCTTTTTAATTTGTATTCCAATTGTATAAGACAGAGAGAGGTCATATCTCTTAATATAATTTGTAACTTATACAGTCGAAGCAGTCTTTAATTGAAATGTTGTTTGTTCTAACAGGAAGAATATTGGGAGTCCATCAGTTTCCAGGGCTTTAATTTTATACCAAAAATTATATGTCCCAATTTTAGACAAAAAACCCTCCCAATTCAGCTCTGAGGCAGAAGCGGAGAGACTTTTTGTCCACCTCTGAGATACTTGTCAGATGATGTGACTGGGTTGTTTCTAGTAGCGATATATTTTAGGCTCAAAACTTCAGCTCTGTTTAAGAGCTTGGTGGTAACTTTGACATTATACATTTTAATAAATGGGGCTAAAGAAGGTGGATAGCTATGATTTTTTTTTTAAAAAAAAATATGTTCCCAGATTTTAGATAAAGAAGTTTATCTGAGGTCCTTTTATTCACCACGAAGATATTTCTCAGATGGTGTGATTGGGTTTGTTCTAGTAGTAATACATTTTAATCCAAACTTCAGTTCAATATCAGAGCACAGACAAATCTTGGCTTTATATAATTTATCAAATGCGGTTAAATAAATGGGATAGTTACAATTTTTTAAATCTAATCAGTAAATTCCCTTATGCCAGTGGTGGTGAACCTTTTAGAGACCGAGTGCCCAAACTGTAACCCAAAACCCACTTATGTATTGCTGGGTGCCAGGTGGGTGTGGGCCGCTGGGTGGGCATGGCCCATTGGGTGGGCATGGCCTTTGCCATCCGGATCTATGCCTCCAGAGCAACCCCCCCCATGGTCAAGAGAGAGCAAGAGCGCAGGCACATGTGGAGAGAAGAGGGGAGCAGCCTGGCCCGGCCTCCCTCTGGGGTGATGACACGCATGCCCATAGGGATGACTCTGCATGCCGCCTGTGGCACCCGTGCCATAGGTTCGCCACCACGGCCTTATGCCTTGGTTCTAAGTGAGACCTTTGATGATGAGGGAGCCAAGTTGCAGTCTCAGAAAAAAATAACTCTAGGTAAGGAATGGGGTTACTTGCTCTATTGTCTTATACCATCGAATAGCCATGCCTGGCTGTCATGTCACTTTTCAAATACCATAACTTTTGAGTTCAATTTATTAATAAGTATTAATAAGGTTTATAGGGACAGCAAACCTTTGTTTCCCCTGACTGACATATTGCGTAACTAAATGGGTTCATGACAAAGCAATTGTTAATAATGGAGTGTCTGTGTCTAAAGCTTTCTTATTTGTTCTTCTTCTTCAAAGATACACTCTTTATCTTCCCACCCTGAATTCTTTTCAAGAGTAACAAGATATTGTTTTAGCCAAAATATCTACCAGCCTAATTAGTCTTTAATTGTAACATCCTTCTTATTAATTTTTATATATATAGGAACTACTATTGAAGATTGGGACATTTCTTGAATAGTTCAGCTACTAAAAAATCCTTTCTGGGGCTTTTTTCCTGTTCCAGTTCTTTATAATGAATTTGATCATGAACCGATTAGCAATAGCACTTAGACTTATATAGAATAGAATACTTTATTGGCCAAATGTGATTGGACACACAAGGAATTTGTCTCCGATACAAAAGTTCTCAGTGTACATACAAACAGCAAGGTAATATAATCAGTGTATATACAAAACATACAATCAACATGTAGATACAAACAAGTGTACATATAAACAACAAGGTTATCTAATCATAAAATATCAAAAGAAGAAAGTAGTAGGAAAAATGAGAAGGATAATAAAAATATAGCCATACTAGATGGGTAAATAGCCTTAGACATAAGACAGTACTTTGGTAATTAGGTATTCAAGCAGAGTGATGGCACAAGGAAAAAAAACTGTCCTTGTGTCTAGTTGTTTTGGCATGCAATGCCCTGTAGCAGCATCGTGAGGGGAGGAGTTGAAACAGTTTATGTCCAGGGTATGAAGGGTCTGTAGATATTTTCTCAGCCCTCTTTCTGACCCATGCAGTATACAGGTCCTCAAGGGAAGACAGGCTGGTTGAAATTCTTTTTTCTGCAGTCCTAACTATCCGTTGGAGTCTGCACTGTCCTGTTTAGTTGCTTTACCAAATCAGATAGTTATAGAAATACAAATGACAGACTCAATAATTCCTCTGTAGAATTATATCAGTAGCTCCTTGGACAATCTGGACTTTCTGAGTTGATGCAGACTAAAGAACCCAGAAATTAGAAGATCTCTAATGTGTTGGCTAATATTGTAAGAGATGGTAGAATATGAGGGCTCCTCCTAAAATCCACTTTCATCTCTACAGTTTTAAGTGTTTTCAGCTCCAGATTGTTCCAGCTGCACACAGAGTATATACCGCCTCCTGATGGTTTACAGAGTCCGTGGCCTCATTTTACCAACCTTGAAAGGATGGAAAGTTGAATCAACCTTGAGTCCTGTCAGGATCAAACTCAAGATTGTGGGCAGGAGTTTGTCTTATATGTATTATACATTATATGTCTTATAAAGTAAGATAAGCCATTGGGATTCTTTTCATGAATCTGGTATTTGTACATCATTCAAAATATCATTAGTTTAACTAGGATGATGTACAAAACAAGAGCTTTTTAACAGTGCTTCTTTTGTACGGAAGACCCTTTGATTGGACACAGAGCCTCAAATGTGCAGTAGAAGCCCCCAAAGCAATGGGAATGGTGTCATGAGATGACATGGCTGCTTTGATGCTTCCCCTCTTCCCAATGTCAATCCCATCACTACACAACATACCTAGAGTGGCCATGGAGAAAACTAGTTCTTGAATCCCATAAAGAAAATATGGTTGGATTTATTGCTTACATGTCCTACCAATCCACTCACTTTACTAGATAGAGAGGCACACATACAGACCTGTGGGACTTTGTAGGGGCCTACTAATCTTGACATCTGGATGGAGATGTCCCTGTCAGCTCCATCAATAAAAGCCAAAAGGTTATCCTTCCTTCCACAACTGTAGTTGGGAATATTGGCTTCTCCAGGAGAGAGCATGTCCAGCAAGGCATCTGAAGTGCCAATGGTGTTCAAATAGTTGTCATGGATGTTGTAGCCAAGTGTGAGATTGTGCAGGAGCTGGAAATTCTTATTGATGACTTGAATAGCAAAAATGAAGCTTAGGAGTTTAGACTGATCAGAAGATATTCTACTGTAAAAAAATGTTCATTTTATCATCACCATCATCATCAATAACAAAATATATTTCATATTTTTTATATTTTTTTGCTTGACTAGTGAAAATAAAGCATAGTACTTTTGCAGGAACAGTAAACCCCTATAAAAATGATGTTGTTAATATCATCAACAGAATCAACAACAAACTTTTTTTTCAGCCTAATCCACTTTGTCTCTTGAAGCCTTTAAAGTCTTAAGCCAATACTGACTCCAAACCCAGAGACAAATGGTACTAACCCATCTCCATTTAATTTTAATGAATGTTGGGATGATGGAATTGACCTGGGTTAAGAATCACAAATACACCATTCTTTATGGCAGCACTAATTTTCACCTGCCCTGTAACCAGATTTCAAAATAATTGAATAATTAAAGTAAAACCAACATAAAAGGAAGAGGATGTTTCAAAAGTGATCCAGAAGCCAATTCTAAAAATAAATCATCCTGTATTTCTATAAGGATCAAAAAGTAAATATCAATGAGTAAATTATATTGGAAATGATCTGATCAGGGAAAACTATAATAATTACCAATTTAAACAAAAGTCAGTATTCAAGTAATGAATTCAAAATTGAACAGGGAGAGGAAAATAATGTAGACTTCTTTCAGATTTTTTTTTTTCTGTCCAATCTTTGGATTTGAATCTCTTCCTCAAAATAAGACAAAGAAAGCATGGAAATCAAAATGATTCAGGGAATTAGACAGGACAAATGCAGCAATATAAGAGCAAGTGTAATAAGGAGAACAAAATGAGAGTGTTAGAATTATAAATAGAGGGAATGAATGAATGACTTACGAGTGAGACTGACTAGAAGGAGCTACATTGAAAGGGAACATTACATGAGAAGCTTTTGTTGCAGTGATGACTATACTAATGAGATGGTCTCCTGGTCTGTAATAGCTCCATGGTTTTTTCCCATCCTGGTGTTCCAAAGTCAGTGGGCATTTCATTCTAAGCTTCCCAGAGATTGGTTGGGACAACAGTATTAGCAACAGAAGCAGAAGCAGGAGGTCCATAATTCATGGGGCTGAATCAAACCCCTTCCTGTTTCTTAACAAAAACAAGAAGAGTTGAAGAATTAAAAGCCTTTTCACAAAAGCAGTGATTTTCCTGATTGAGACCAAACAAGCTTCATCTGGAAA
This sequence comes from Protobothrops mucrosquamatus, assembly GCF_001527695.2. NCBI lineage: Eukaryota > Metazoa > Chordata > Lepidosauria > Squamata > Viperidae > Protobothrops > Protobothrops mucrosquamatus. The sequence continues at coordinate 3,626 of NW_015390611.1, read as the reverse complement.
GGAAAGAAAGGTACATTTAATAGTACAGCCCCTACTTGTCCTAAAATTCATACAACACAGAGAGTGGCCTGAAGCATTTATCCTTTTCTGATGCAAAATCCCCTCTATGTTGCTTCAGTCTGATGTTTACATCAAAGGCAGTTACTGGAGAAGTAGAAAAAGACATGTCAAAGAGCAGGATGGTGAAAATTATAGTGAGAAGCAACTTTTCCTCTGGGGATCCTGAACGTCTTCCTTGGGTCCATTTGCAGAAAAGAAACTGATGTACAGCATATTATTGAAAAATTACAGATACACTCCTGAGGGCAGTGTTCTGTAGTGATTGTGGTCTTTCTTGTCAGGACCTGTCCAGGAAATGATGCTGGAGTAAAATGCAGCATTTCAACATCTAAGTTATGACTTCTGCTATCCTTCAATGTGGTATTTTTTCTCCAAAGACTGCTGAATAAGGTCACCTAGAGCTATGGAGTTTGTTGTCACTTTAGGTTGAGGACACTGAATATTTTTGGATTGTATCATTGTGTAAATATGGAGAAAGATATAGCGCCAATAGATTTTATTTTTTTCCCTTGACACCAATTCCTTGCCACACCCACCCAAAAATTGGTTTGAAGGGACATGGTTTCTCATTCTCTGGTTGTCTGGTTGCACTCCATGGTAGTGGGGCTGTTTGGCCTTCACATCTCTTAGGTTGTATGTGATTCCCCTCCCAAAACTGCCAAGATCTTGAAAGGGATGGTTGATATCTCTGTGTTCCTGGTTTATCTGGGTCAGTTGTCAAAAAGATTATGTTTCTTGTTTGGATAAATGGCTGTCCAATCAGGTGATGGAGCACCTACTATTTCTGGAGGCAAGTTGTTCCACTGATTAATTATTCTCACTATCAGGAAATTTCTCCTTATTTCTCTCCTTGATTAGTTTCCATCCATTGCTTCTTATCTTGCCTTCTGGTGCTTTGGAAAATAAGTTGTCCCCCTTTTCTTTGTGGCAGTCCCTCAAATATTGGAACACTGCTATGCTATACCTTAGCATGGAAGGGGGAACTGGGTGATTGAGTTAGAGGGGTATCAGGACCATCCTGATGTTGATGTGCAGAGGATGGACCATTCTTTTTGAAGCTTTGGAATCTATTCCCATTTTATGGATCTCATTTTCTAATCTCAGTGATTAACTACAAGATCTTCTGTGGCTCTGAATTCCAGCTGTTGCTTTTGAATGCCAGGGTGATGTGTAACAAGGCTGATCTCACCCATGATACTTTTGGCCATGTCTCAGGGAAGCCTGGTTGTGCCCAGACAGGAACAAACCCCTTCTTGATTGAAAATGTACCACCCTGGCTTGTGGTTTTACCCCAGGGGAAAAGAGGAGTGACTGTTGTCATCTGTGGCTTGTTACATGCTTTTAGGAGGCTGCACCCAGATCCCTTTTTGTCTCAGGGTGGTTGAAATTTGATAGGGTAGTGCAGGACATGGAAATCTGTTGCAATGAACAGATTCCTTTTGGGCTCTTTTTGGTTCACTGGTATCACATCTCCCTGCAGGCATGCAGTGGCTATTGGATTGAATTGTTTTGATGGAATTCTCTTTAACAAGACTGTTTGAGATGAAATGAAAAGGAGATATAAGAATTCCATTCATTCAACCATTTTCCATTTAGAAATATGTACACCTGACTTTCTTTGATTCCTGCACATAATCAAAGTGGACATAATTAATATCTTCTATCAAATACAAGGAACTATTGTAATTCTTCCAATATCATACTGCTCATGTCTGTACATAATATAAATAAATGTACATTTGTTTCTATCGATAATATTTGAATGTTTTTCTTCTCCATTTCAATTTTTCATGGGTTCTTTTTATGTAAATCTTTCTCACTTCTCCTGTTAAATCAGGAAGGCTAGGAAGAGTCCCTGGTTCCTTCCCATCCTGCTTCTGCTCCATCCTCGTCATTGTCTTAGACTGGGCCCTTATAGCTATTCCCACAATCTTATCCTCCTTCTTGAATCCTTTTCTCTGAGTCCAACTTTCAGTAAGTGGAAAATACATTCCAACTACCAGGCNGGCGCGGCGGAAGGAGGGGAGATCCGGGATGACCCGGATCTCTGGGGGTAGTTCGTTCCATAGGGAGGGGGCTCCAACAGAGAAGGCCCTCCCCCTGGGGGTCGCCAGCCGGCACTGTCTGGCTAACGGCACCCTGAGGAGACCCTCTCTGTGGGAGCGTACCGGCCGATGAGAGGCAATCTGTGGCAGAAGGCGGTCTCGGAGATAACCAGGTCCGATGCCATGGTGCGCTTTAAAGATGATAATCAGCACCTTGAAGCGCACTCGAAAGGCCACCGGTAGCCAGTGCAGTTCGCGCAGCAGCGCCGTTACATGGGAGTGCTCCTCAAGGGGAGCCCCATGTAGAGAGCGTTGCAGTAGTCCAGGCGGGAGGTGACAAGAGCGTGGGTAACTGTGCGCAAGGCATCCCGGTCCAGAAAAGGCCGCAACTGGCGAACCAGGCGTACCCGGTAAAATGCCCCCCCTGGCCACGGCCGTCAATTGATCTTCTAGTGTCAGCCGTGGATCCAGGAGGACACCCAGATTGCGCACCCTCTCTGAGGGAGCCAAAATTTTGCCCCCTATAGTCAGCGACGGAGTCAGCTGACTATGCCTGGGAGCTGGCAACCACAGCCACTCAGTCTTGGAAGGGTTGAGTCTGAGTCTGTTTCTGAGTCTGTTTCTCCCCATCTAGGTGTTCGCTGATTCATTGTTTGATTATCTTTTCCCGAATCTTCCCAGGTATTGAGATCAGGCTGATAGGTCTGTAATTTCCTGGATCCATTTTTTTCCCTTTTTTGAAGATGGGAACTTGTTAGAGAATTTTAATTTCTCTGTTGGTAAAAATAAATCAGAAGCTCTCACAGTTGACTGCATTTAGCTGATTCAAATAAACTCTTTATATTCATATAAAAATATTTACAATACCATATATTCTTCTTCATAGTAACATAGCATAAATGAAGACTTCTTACAGCAGAGACAGACCTGAAACCTGAAACTGAAACCCAGCTTCTAACTCAATAACCTTTTGCATAGACTCAGTAGCACTTTACTCACATTGGCTGGCTGATTTACCACATGACTCTTCCTGCTCATGAATATTCCAACACTCCTCCCTTCATGACAGGAAGAGACATCAGACCTATAGACTTAATACATTTTCCATAGTGAATAGCACCCAATGGTTTAGTTATTATGTCTGCCAAATTATCCTCAGAAGAACAATGATGTAAACTAATCAATTTTCCTTTTACAGCTTCCCTGACATTACAATACTTAATGTCTACATGTTTACTTCTGTTCTTCACCCTGTCACCAGTTGCCATTTTTATACAGGCAGCATTGTCTTCAAATACCTTTACAGATTCCTTTACATTAAGATTTAAATCTTGCAACAACTGTACATACCATGTTACTTCAGAACACAATTCAGATAAAGCAATAAACTCTGCTTCCGCTGTTGAAATAGCAACAGTTGTTTGTTTTCTGGACTTCCATCCAATCAGAGTCCCTCCAAACAATATTACAATCCCAGAATTTGATTTCCTTGTGTTTATGTCATTTGCATAGTCACTATCA
>NW_015390610.1:16281-35905 GCF_001527695.2 Protobothrops mucrosquamatus | reverse complement strand
GGTAAGTCTGCACCTGATGTTACATTATTAAAAATCTAACAATCTCTACTGCTATACTTAATGTCTCATTTTGATTACCCCTTGTTTTATTCCAGGAAAGCCAGAAAATAAAACATAGGTGAAATACTACTAGATACATAGATTCGAAATATGTTGCAAAAAAGACAACTTCAGGTTACTCTTTTATCATTTACTCATATTTTTCCCTCGTAACAGTGTTACTTTCACCATCCGTTTCAGCACAAAAACCTCACCAATTTAAAATATAAATGAAAAACATTGCCTCATTTGAACCTCAGGATGGTATTCAGAGTAAGAACATTCTCTCCCTTTCAGCATAAAAGCAGAAGCATTGTTCCTGCTGTCACAAAAAAATACAGAATTATGTAGAATTTATTAATGTTAAAGGTCCCAAATAACAGACCTCTACATTTCTCTCTCCTCTTTCTCTTATCAGTTTAGGCAATTTTTTAAAGTAACAGACCAGCCAAAAGGGAGGAAAAAAAGTGTTCCACTGAAGCCTTTTCCATTTAATCCATTAATCTTCTAAACATCTTCAAACCCCAGGATTGTCCTTTCAAGCACAGCTGGAGTATAACATCTGCACAATTACAATCGGCATTCTAGGGAAAATTCCATTAAGTTCTGAGTTCCATGCTTTTTTAAAAAAGCCATTCACTTTCACTGACATTTGTTAAAGCCTACAGCACAAGCAGGACCAAAATGAAATTTTGTGATTCTGCCTAACTTTTCTTTCCCTTAGACAGTAATTAGAAAATGACCTGGGGGGAGGCTGCAATTCATAATTGCTTATTCTTTTGCCACTATGCTCTGTAGACCAGACGCACAGAGAGACATGAATGGTGTATATGGCCAAAAGCCTTGGGTATAGTTCCAAGGCTCCATAAAAGTTGCACCAATTTGTTTTTTTAATTATATTTAAATGAAATATAATTCATTTAATAATTTAAAAGCTTGTTCCCTTCGCCTTAGGTTCATGCACTTTTTGGAGGGCCACTTCATCATACTATCAAAAGCCAGGTGCATCGCCATGATACATTTTCGAGCAGGCATATTGAGGTTCTTCTTTGTCATTCTTTTCAGCCTCCACGATGTTTTCTATCATCTTTGTTATCTTAAACTTTTTTTCTGTGAAAATGTCACCTGTCCAAAAAAGAAGAAGAAGAAGAAAAATTACATTTGTTGCATTGATCACATCTACTCATTCTTTTATTCTCTAAGCATGCTTCTGGGGCATCTGTGTGGCCTACAAGAATCTTTAGATGTAATGGTATAACTTGAGGCTAGGTTGTGGGGTTTTTTTTTGTATCTTGCTAGAAATTAATTATATTTAATTAAATATAGAAACTAATTTTATAAGATGAGTACAAAGAAAAAAAGTGTTTTGCTAACCATAGATAACATGGATGCATACCCTATCTTTTATGACAGCTTGTAAATTTCAGACTTGTAAGAACATAAATGGCTCACAATAGCAAAGTTATTTCCAGGCTAACATAACTTCTTTATCCTAATGAAAGAAGGTGAAAGGAAAGCTTAGGCATACAGAAATTTGATTTTAAGCTAAAACAACCTTTTTGGTCACTATCTTGTAATGGTGAAGAGGCTTAAGCATCTCAGTGACACAGTGCATTAAGCCACTGGGTGTCCAACTCCAAAAGATTTGCTCGTGATGGTCAGGTTATATCTGAATGGTCAGACTAAATACAAATTTACAATTTACTGGAGAAGGAAATGGCAACTCACTCTAATATTCTGCCAAGAAAACCAGATGGACATTCACAACCAAACAATAGTTGGCAACATGATACTGGATGATGAGTTCCCCAGGCTGGGAGGTATTCAATACGGTATTGAGGAAGAGCAAAAGGCATGTGAAATAACGCTGACGGTTACACACACACACACACACACACACACACACACACACATCACTGGTATATGAAATCTCAGAACCAAACACTAAGACAAATTTTATGTTCTCAGAGTATAAGTGTCCAAACTGAAGATTGATATTCTCAGAATCAAACTGAAATGGACTGGATATGGGTTGCTGATATGAGTTACTTCTCAATCAGAGGGCCATCAGATCTTCCAGTGAGATTTAGACCTCATGGGAAGGTATTGTACTTATTTGAAAATAGGAGGGGGGGGAATCAAATAAATCATGGGCTGAGGAGGGGATAATTACCCTTTAATTAGTTCATATGTAAAGGCACATTCAAGACATTAAAATTACAAGGTGGCTAGACACCGTCACTGATAACACAAGTATAAGCTTATACTAAAACAAAGAAGTAGTTACCTATGGGCAATACTGGTTAAATGATGTCAGAAACAAATAAGCTACAACATGGCAACCCAAGAATGTTGGGAAGCCATAGAATGGAGGACAGTAGAAGAATTAGGATAAGGAGCTAGAAGTGTCAGGAAAGCCAAGACTTTGTGTTGAATAAATTCAAAATTAAAAACAAGTCAGTCCCAGAGCAAACAGTATATAACTATAAAAATACAGGAAAGAAAGGACAATAGGAAGATACAAATTCAGTGGTTTTTAAGACAAATTTTCTAGCTAGGGAACAAAAAAAAAGCTATAATCTCAAAATATTTAAACAGAGTTTGATAAGAGGCTTTTGGGACATTCAGATCACTGGACAGGGTTTTTGAATTGCTAGTGTAGAAATCATACACATGTGCCACACAGTTATTGCCTGGGAAGGATGATCCATAGGAAAACATCCTGTGTCTCAGGCCCAAATGTACATCACTCAACGCCAGTCTATGCCAAGTACATGCCAGTCAGTTCTTTCAAATTGCATCCCCACCAATACCCAATTGGGTTGTCTAAAGTAGAAAGTCTGACTTACCTAGCTCAATGAATATTACAGTGATGTAAGTTGAAATGATCTGGACATTTTCTTAGCTAGAACATTGTTGCTTGGCTCAGATTGTTTCCCCATAAGATCACTTTTCTCCACTAAACACACCCTCCCCCATGTGCATTTTAGTTTTATATTCTTGGAAACACATTTGCCATTTCTACTGGGGGGGGGAGACCTAGTTTCACAATGAGTAGGAGAACTCTGCAATAGGTTGCAGAAATCAGAAAGTGTATATTGATTGAATAAAATGGCCATCTAGCTACAGATCATAATTCAAATTAATAATAGCTCCACTCCCAGATTGATATGCTATGTTAATATTATTGACACTTTTTAATAAATTTAATTAGAATCAAAACAATTATTCAATCACTTATAAACAGTCCCTGGGCTTCTTGTAATGCATAGGTATCCCCAAAGCACAAAACATGCATACATGTGTTTTTCTTTCCTTCCTATCTAAAGTTCATGTGATGAAAGGTCTCTAACAGAAGCTGTTTGCTTTATAATTGTGTGTATATGGAAGGCTGTATGCAGTGGTGGGATTCAGCCAGTTCGCACCACTTCGGCAGAACCGGTAGCTAATTTTTGGTTGCCCAGGCCCAGAATGGACTTCCGGAAGCGGCATCCACACAGAGAACCGGTTGTTCACATATTTGAATCCCACCACTGGCTGTATGTTGTAGGTTAAACTGCTGATTCTATTTCAGGGTCCCTCTCTTAGTATTACTTAAATGATGGTTCAATGCAGCCCACCAAATTTATAAGAGTGGAAATTCAATGGGATTCTAATAGGCAGATGTAAGCCTTTTCTTTAAAAAAAAGAAAATCAGTATAATCCTTGTTTGGGAAAAAGCTTTTGGATCAAGCCAAATAGTCATGTTTTTCAGAAAGAAGATGATCTCTGGTTTTAATTTAGCTCTATTCAGAAAGTTCAGGCTGAATCACATCATGGTTGGAAGACCAATTTCTGACCTAGCACACCTGCACATTATTCGTGCCACTAAGATGTCCAGCTGGACTAGACTGCTCCAAGGAGAACGGTTCTGGACGTCATGTCCATTTCAGCACCAGCAATAATGGAAGGGTCAAGAAGATCTCTGGCTTGACAATTCTTCCTGTAAGAGGACCGGATCTAATTTGACACTTCCTGAAACACCTGTGGCCAGATGGGCTGGTGATGCATCCTCTTCTCGAAAGCCAAGGAAAACTGTGCAAAGTTTTTTTTTGTTTTTGTTTTTCAAGGAAACCCATTAGTTCCATCTGTCAAATATCATTTGGGGGCCTTGCTAAAACACATGTGATATATTTTAAAACAAAAATCTAAGAAAGACCTTACATTAGCCAGAAAGGATTGAAAATACCCTAACAGTTCTGGATGTTAGCTTAACTGTTCCTCCGAGGAGAAGCATATGCCCTTGTCTCAGTCAGCTTAGTCTAATTCATTCTGGAGGCAGAAAGCACCGATTTCCTTCTTCTTCTTCTTCTTTTTAAGTGCACATAAAAGGGACTCAACATGAGCAAGGGAAGCCTCCACAATTTGGTAAAAACCAAGGGCTTGCTAAGGTCACAGTGAACTTTACCTGGTGCTTTCAGAAGTGAGTTCTTGGCTTAAGAGTCCTTTCACATCCCTTGAGAGAAACTGTAGCCCATTTCAAAGGAAAAAAGGAAACACTGCAGCATTCAATACGCTCTCCACTCCTCCCCCTCCCTCTAATTATAGTAGAGAAACAGCTTTAGAAAGGGAACACAGATTAAACTTCTGTAAAACACGCAGAGAGAAACAGAGTACTGTGTCTGCCCGTCAGGTCTCTTACAGGTAATGCAGTTTAGAAATCAAAGATAGCAAGGGTATGGCGGAAAAGAAAATGCAGAAAGCACTTTTTTTTTTTAACCAACAATCAGCCATCACACAGTGAAAGCTTTAATCAGCTGCTTTTCAATCTCATGGAAAAAAAAAATCACATGGCCACAAGAAGATGAGTGTGTGGGCAGTGTGTGTCCTCAGCATTATCCTCTAAAAGGCCAAATCTGCACTTTATTGAGATGGTCAGAATGAAAACCAAAACTATTATCATAGATTCTAAAGGCAACCCAACAGCGCTGTTCACAATTTCCACAAAGGATGAAGCAAAACGAACGAAAACCCTTATTCAGAAGGGTCCGGAAAAAAGAAGGGGGAAAAAAATCATAGTCATATTTTAGAATGCAGAAGTTTAGCAAAGAGGAAAGAAAACAAGCAGTAATAGAGAATTGGCAAAATTATATATTTTAGTAAAAGACATTTGGGGGGATGGGGCTATATATACCCTGACATACATATATATAAAACATTTCCATTTCATCCTTGTGGGTGATATGTGTCTTCCTCAATCTCAGGTCCTCTACCAGAGACCTGAGTGTTTGAGGGTTTTGCCCAGTATCTTAGCACTTCCTAGCACTTCACATCTCTGGGCAGAGAGCTCCAATGTCATTCCTCCTGGAGTCACTCTCTCAGTTTAGGAGTTACAACCCCAAGTGCTCCTACCATCACTGGGATGACTTTGGCCTTTACTTTTCACATCCTTTCTAGTTTCTCCTTTGGACCCTGGTACTTGCCCACCTTCTCATACTCCTTCTTTCTGATGTTACTATCATTCGGCACTGCTACATCTATCACTAATGCTGTCTTCTGGTCTTTGTCTACCACCACAAGGTCTAGTTGATTGATTTTGTGGGATCTTCCAACTGGACCTGGGAGGGTCTAGCCCAGTGGTGGGATTCAGCCAGTTCACATCAGTTCGGCAGAACTGGTAGCTAATTTTCTGTTGCCCAGGTCTATCTCAAATTGTGAGAGCAGCTTCCTCTTCACTATGTTGAAGCATTAAATAATTAGCTGTTTCTAATCTGTGGATGCAGATTTTCTGTCCATCCACAGTTCCCTCATATATTTCATTTATATCCTCTCATTAGGTTGTCGTAACATTCCATCAATTCCAAGTTCTCTTGTCTTGTGCATGGATGGTTTGTCCCAGTACTCCATTTATCATCAGAACATCCCAGTTCCCCAGCAACTGACATAGACCTTCTGAATCTGAGCAACATCTGAGTTGGCACAACTCTCCTGGCTTGTGCACCTCTCATATTTGAGGTAGGGAGTTGAAATGTTAGGGGTCCTTGCCCAAGGACCCCTACTGATAAGGTAGGTTCCACCAGATTTTGAATCCTGGTCTCCTGCATTAAAGCTAAGTCAGACATCAACCCTCCTAGGTAAACCAGACAGTAACACAACTAGATGAGGTAATTTTACTTTATTGTATAACAGGCACAAATTTCTGACTACATTTTAACTGATTAATTCATTAGGGTGGGTCTTTCCTAAGTTTCTTTCTCTGACAGTTAAGGCACTGAGGGCTCCTGACTCTCTTATCTGATTGTTTTCTATGCAACATCTTTTCTCCTGATCCCCGAAGGTCATCTGCACATTCCATTACATGATCAGCTGTGGATCAGACTTTATGATTGTAGAACTGTAGTCTGATGTGTTGTAGTGAGTTATATAATTGTCAAAAGTTGGACAGCTCTTGAAAGCAAGCATAAATATGTCCCTCTCTGGCAGATCCAAATGTCAATACTATTTCATTTCTGGCAATACAGTGACCAATTCTAATACTGTCACAGAACAGAGGGATTAGACATCAGCTTCTAGTGTGATGTATGGCATCATCAATCAGCAATGCCCCATTACAACTTACTTTGAATGGGCTTATCCTTACACAAAAATATAATGATAAATGAAATCATCACTTATCCATACATGTGCTCCCACAAATACGGTAACTACTTGCAAAATTAATGGGGAACATTTTATCTCCACAGGGTATTTTGTCACTGATTTTACTGTGGCTCTCCATTATCAAGACTGATTACACTGTTAAAAAAACTGAAGGAAGAATCCACCAGGAAATTTAGCACTATCTCTAAGTATTCTTATCATCCAGTGTGTGCCAATCAGCTCTTTTGTAAAGAAATGTTTGTGTCACATCGAACAAGTGTTGTGTTAATGGCCATATGCTATGGGTGATTTTAACTGTTTGCACCTCCTAGATTCCACTTCTATCTGATCTTTCCTTTTCCTATTGTCTCACTCCTCCAATAAAGGCTGTATATACAGTATGTGTGTGAGTATATGTGCTTCCAGTATATATATTCCAATCAATAGTCTTCATCTTTGATCAGATTGATTATGCTACACTAAATATTTTAACATTTAAGATATTATGACAGACTTTTAAGGGCTGAACCGGACCTTTCTGTTTTACTGTATAACTTCATCTGACTGCATACATCAAAATGGTCATTTACACTATAAGACAAACTATTCTGAAAAGTTATAGGACTATTTTGCTCCCTCTTTTTCAATCTAAAATTAAGTGTTTTAATTTGGAGAAGTAAATGAACTAGAATACAACCATAGCATTGTGAAAATTTCCTTGAATGGCAATAGATGTGTAGTAGTTCTATCTCAAATTGTGAGAGCAGCTTCCTCTTTGCTATGTTGAAACATTAGGTATTGTAGAGGCTTATAATCCTCTGCTTTTTTGTTGTTGTTGTTCCTCCATTCATTCTACATGGACTAATCCTGCACTGGCTAGAGGTGGCTACTTCCATCAAATTGTCAAATCATCAGATTATCACTTGGACTAAGTCCAAGTAAAGAAGGAAAATGCCAGTTCAAATCTAGGCACCCAGCTTCAAGGATGGCTTTTGCTGATATAGATAGATAGATAGATAGATAGATAGATAGATAGATAGATAGATAGATAGATAGATAGATAGATAGATAGATAGATAGATAGATAGATAGATAGATAGATGGATGGATGGATGGATGGATGGATGGATGGATGGATGGATGGATGGATGGATGGATGGATGGATGGATTGACGGACTAATAGATAGCCTTTATTGTCATTTTTTACTGTGGGCACAATGGCACACATTAAAAATGAAATTTAGTTGCTTGCTCTCAAAGAACACACATGCATAACACACATTTAAACATACTATATACAACATATGTATAGACCTACGCCCTTACATATAAGTAACATATAAATATTAATCACTGTCCATCTTGAATACATAATGGAAGGAGGAAGCTTTAGAGTTCACAAGGTTAATACTGTATGGAACAAAACTGTGACTGAATCTGGATGTTCTGCTTCGGATACCATGGAGCCTCCTCCCAGAAGGTAACAAGGAAAACAGGTCGTGAAGAGGGTGTGTAGTGTCCCAGACAATCTTGCAGACCCTGCTCAAGCAACGCTTATATGCTATGTCCTGGATGGAAGGGAGGGAACTGCCAATTATCTTTTCAGCCACTCTCACCACTCTCTGCACTGCCTTGCCAGCAGCTCTGTGGAAGGAAGGTTGCATGGAAAAGTCTGCCTCTCTATGCATGTTTTTAGCACACATGGCTGCAAACTCTTCCTCTCCCCTCCCCGCCTTTTATTTTTGTTAGAAAGTGATATAGAGCTTCTGGATAATGCAAGTCCTTCACTGTCAAATAGATTCTAGAACCTCAATGTTTTCACTGCTTCACAGGGAATCAGTGAAGTGGAAAGACCTCCAAGGGAAGCGAGATCAGGTGAGGTTGCTCCTGAGCTGGCTCACCTGTGTGTTTCTGACTATAGTTTTGTCAGAAGAGTTAGCTCTTCGAGATACCCAGATAAGAAACTAAAACCAAGAGTACAGGTGGTCCTCGACTTACAACAGTTCATTTAGTGACTGTTCGAACTTACAGCAGCACTGAAAAAATGTAACTTATGATGGTTTTTCACACTTATGACCATTGAGGCATCCCCATGGTCATGGGATCAAAATTCAGATGCTTGGCAACTGACTCATAGTTATGACAGTCGCAGAGTCCCAGGGTCATGTGGTCACCTTTTATGACCTTCTGACAAGCAAAGTCAATGGGGAAGCCAGATTCACTTAACAACCGTGTTACTAATTTAACAACTGCAGTGATTCACTTAACAAATGTGGCAAGGAAGGTTGTAAAATGGAGCAAGATTCACTGAAAAAATGTCTCACTTAGCCACAGAAATTTTGGGCTTAATAGTGGTCCTAACTTGAGGACTACTTGTACTACCATTACCTTTATTATAAGGTTACAGTAAGAGAATCTTGCAAGTCTGAAAGGGCTTCCCCCCTTCCTCTGCCTTCACTTTCTAGACAACTTGGGAGGGTCCCTTCTGAGACATATTTCGCACCCTCATTCTTTCTGTGGACTGAAATAGCTCCTGTCTGACTCTTATCTACGCTGAAATTATTTCTCCTCCTCCTCCTGTTTCACAAGGTTATTCTCACATACCATTAGAGTAGATGCAAAAAAGATGACTCACAACTGAAGAAAACTACCTGAAAAAATAACAACAATGGAATAGGTGGAGCCTCAGGGTCCGAACCGAAAGAGATGCCAGCAGCCTAGGGCTGAAGAAAGCAGACTTGCAACAAATGAAACAAGGGAAAAAGCAACAATCTGACAGAGGGTTGGAGCTGGCTATCAAGCAAAGCTCTTAGCAAACAACAAAGGGGAAAGTAGAGTAGAGAAAGAAAAATCTTCATCAGAGTCCAGTCCAAGCCAGGAATAAACAAAATGGAGACTGATTTAGGAAGAAGGGTGTAGTTTATTGAAGAGCAGAGTCAAACAGAAATGTGGCTCTGGGAAAGCTGACCACATGTAGCTGGGAATGGTGGGTTTTTATACCTTCTTGGGCTTTTGTGTTTGGAGTTGTTCCTGTGGATGAACTTTGACCTGAGTCTGAACGTGCCTTTCTGATATTCTGATGGTGGTGGGTTAATCCTATTATGTCCTAAAGGTCATGTCCTGTTTCCCTGGGGCTGTGGCTGATGACTATATCCTGTGTTGGATTTTTTGGGTGAGGGGTTGTTGGTTCTAGGGATCTTTGTTTTCTCATCCCATCAGCTCCAAGCTTCCTGGCTCCAATCTTTCTGAAAGGATTATCAAATCTGCATTTCTACAGATCTGGTTTCTGCTTGGGGCAGAGACACTGGGGGGGGGGGTTCTGCCTTTTAAGATCTTCTCCATTATTCCTTTGGAGAAATATATTCTGCTTTTTAAATATTCCCCAAAATATTTCCTTCTCTTGAGGGGGGGAGGTGCTGTCCTCCCACAAGAGGAACAGGAGACAGCAGGTGGAGTATGAGGCTGTGGGGAAAAGGAATTGAAAGCAGAAATTAAGAAAGGGGCTGGAGTGACGGCAGCGTCACTTAAAGAAACCAGTCCTCAATTTTGATGGAGGCTGTGAGATTAGTGAGGGATAAACATCTGTATGTGTGCCTCAGAATGGACCCGGAAAAGGAACTTGGTATACAACCCTATGACACTCAATACACAAACCTAAAGGAGAGCACTCTGGGGGGAAAAAATCTCATAGATTAGTGGGAAATGGGGAACTAGGAAATAGGATGATGGGTATAGGAGTAGGAAATGCATTAGTTTAGGTTTCGGATTTTCTGTTAGTAAAATGAAATTTCTCCTTTTGTTAATTATTGAACAAGAAAGAAAAGCCTGCAAGGGCAAAACACATTCCTGCTCATCATCATTGGGGCTGTACAATCCAAAAATGAACCTCTGACCACTGACAGTCACGACTGCTTTCAAAATAGAGCTGTGAGAATGTAGGCAGGGAACTACATCACTCAGCATAGCACATTTCCCTGTTGTTTCCAGTTTGTTTGAAGGCAGCAGCCTGATGGGAAAGAAAAAGACTGCGTGGGAGGAAGCACAGATGTAGCTACCGTAGGATGGGATCGGCTGCAAGTGATCTCAGCTTTGGCCAGGAAACAAGAAGGCCAGCAACTATGGATAGTGGATGCTAAGTGGAAGGCAATGGAAGACCGAGAGGCTGCACAAATAGCATTAAAAAACAAAGGATTGCTGGGGAGAAAGGATTCAGGGGACCCAGAAATGCCTGGAGCCTTGCATCCAATTTAGGAAAACATTGCTCTGGGCTATGATAATTTAATTCTTCAGGCACCTAAGTGGGCTAAAATTTGGACTACAAAACTCCAGGTCCACATTTGTGGTCTCCTGCACTACATAACAATATTCTCCCCCCTTGCATTAATACATAGAAAATTATCTTTAATACATCATTTGAATATGCTTTGATATCAGCTTTTTTTCTTTCTTTCTGGATGTAACTGCCTTCTCTCTCCTTTCATTATGATTATCTTGCATTAGTATTGTTTCTGTAGCAGGTTGTCCTAAAGGCACAAATGTTCCTTTCAGGTTTTGTTTTTTTCTCCTAGCTTCAAGCTCTCAGGTTTGATCAAAGGCATTTGATATAGCCAAACTTTATCCTCTTAAAGAGACTTTGCAGATAAAATAGCTACCATTCACTATCATCTGAATTCGTTTCATATTAAACATCCCTGACATTCTGCCTGCTTCAGATCTACTCCTGAAAAAAAAAGAAAAGAATCCATACTGAATACATTAAGTACATTTTTTGTATTTTTTATTTTATTTTATACCTCTACGATGCATCTCAAAACATGTTATGAAATATAAAGTACTTAATAAAAATGTAACAACTGTATTCATACACATTAAAGACAATCAAAAGAAGGGAAAGGGTTAAAAAAAATGTCAAGATGGCAAGGTGAGATATTAGGAAGATAGCAGAGGAGGAATATAGTTGGGTGAGAACAGGCAACACAGCCTAGATGGGTAACAGATGTAAAAACAAGCATTTCAAATAGAGTCCACCCAAATTAACCTGCCTTAAGCCTACTTAAAGAGCCAGTTTAGTGCAGGGATTAAAGACACGAGGCTAGAAACTGGGAGATCAGGAGTTCTAGTCCCACCTTAAGTACAAAGCCATCTGGGTGACCTTGTGCCAGTCATTCTCTCCCAGCTCTAAGAAGAAGACAAAGGCAAATTGCTTTGGAAAATATTGTCAAGAAAACTTCAAGGCCTTGTACAGGCAGTTATCAGGAGTTAACGCTAATTTGAAGACTGTTCTGTTCTTTGCGTTGATAAGGCATTGAAACGAGGCAAGAGTAACAACAGATGCTTCTTTATTTTTATACCTTCTGCAGGGAACAGCGTCAGCCAATAAATGCAACGTATTTTCCCGCTCTGCACATGCTCAATAGGGTGGAGACAGCCTGTCTGGCCCGGGCAGGCCACATGGTCTGCCCGGGTCTCACTGCAGCTTCCTGCGCCTGCTCTGTCAATCACAGGCCCAGGACATAACAAAGACCACACAGACATATGCACACACAAAACCCCACATAGTTAGGATTTTTTTTTTCAGTTTTAAAGATTATGTTTATCCTAGACTAACATTAAAGACGCCTTTCTGAAATCTATATGGTTCATGCTTCTTTGGTTTGCTAGCTATTGACTGGCAAATACAACTATGCAAATGAAGCCATACCTCTTTTTAACATGGGGTTTCAATCATATTTTGCATTCATCACCTTGACTTTTTCAGCCCCACTCTACTGTGCACACATCTTTGGGGAAAGAATGCAGAACAAAATTCATCCATCACGTCAACAGAAAAGACCCAGATGAAAAGATAGGTTCTCACCAAATCATCACTTATTAATCATGCCCAGCCTCAAAATATCACAATAAGCTTTCACCTGGAAAAATGGCTGAATAAGATTTAATTGATTGCTGTGCTTGAGAAGTTGTCCAATAAAATTCAATACTTAAAAAAAGAGGGGGGGGAACCACCTCAGAAATTATTTCACCAAGATTGCCAGGCTTTTTTTTTCCCCCTGTTCTATAAATGACAAGATGAATTCTTATTAGTATGTATGGAAAGTTTAATTGGCCTGATAAAGGATTGTTTACCGCAGCAATGGCTGTGTGCTTTGTATTGCCATGTAAAGAAATAATATTTCTTTTAACAAACAAGTTTCTTACATTCACAATGAGATTGTAGCTAAGTCCAGAGGCTGATGTGAATGATGCATTGAGAGATGATTTGCCACCACAGGACAGGGAGCCCTCCCAATCAGCACTCCAGGTGATGGGATAGCTAGATAACATCCCTGTCAGTGGTGTTTATACCAAGACAGATGAACGGTAGACCACCCACAGAAATTCTTATTTTGTAATTTCAGACTAAATAAGCTAATTTGACAATCTCTTTGAAACTGCATATCTCAGCTTCAAGGAACAGAGAATTCTCATATTTCAGGAAGTCAACGTCTGTGCTCTGAACAGATGTGAATCCTGAAGGGATTCTACAGGTTCCATCCAAACTCCTAATTAAAGTAGAAGATAGATTTATTCCTGTATCTAAGTAGGGATTGAGCAGCTTAACCTAGAATTCCTAGGTATTGCAGTTTCCCTCAAAATTACTGCTTAGCAGCAAATAGATAAAGGTGTCAAAAAGTATTCAGCAATAAAATTAAACCAGGTAGCTGCTTTAGGTCAACAACTTATTGGGGAGAAAGAGCCTATTTTATAATAAGAACAAAAATGTTAACTAAAAAGTAAGGCTAGAATGCTGTACGTTGCAACTTCTTGAAATGCTGTGAATTATGATGATCCTGATCATTTCTGATGTCACAAAAAAATACAGTGGTATGATAATCCTTTTGCTCTGCTTTTAAAAAGTAATTTCAAGACAACAATGATAAACTATAAAATTCAACAATTATATAGTTACCAATGTAACATATATGGTTCTAGCTATTTATACTTTCCTTCACTGTCATCGCATCGCACTTGTGTCGGGGGCATCAAGTGGCTTCTGGGTGGAAAGGATTAGCCAGTGACATCATCATTGCCCAGGGGATGCCCAGTTGGGGCTTCCTTTCCTATCCCCTAGCAGGGGTGTCAAACTTGCAACATCATGTGACGTGTCACGACGTATGGCGACTTTTCCCCCATTGCCGGAGCTGGGGTGGGTGCGGTTTCGGCATGACATATCTGGCCCAGAGGCTGGCAGTTTGACACCCCTGCCCTACAGGAATGGAGCAAAGGATGGGAGCTCACCCCACCCCATGGCAGCACTCAGGTTTTGAACTCAAGCCTGTTGCTTGTCAAGCCAGCATCTTAACCACACAAGCCATCATGCTCCCGGTTCACTGCCATTGAGAGTAAGGAGAAAGTATGGTAGCCTGTCCTTTCTCAAATCATTTGGGAAGGAAATTTGTAGCCACTTAAATTTCCATGTATTAGTTATTAGTTAAGTCTGCTTTCCATGGGACCTCAGAAGTTGGTAGAAGTAATACAGCTACTTATATTGACATAGATTTAGTCACTTACTGAATCACTAGAGAATATTTTTCACTAAATGTAAGAGAGAAGGGGAGAAGTATACAACAAGCAGGAACCTTCCTGTTATTAAAGCAACAAGAGTCCCAAGATCATAATGTCTTAGGAAATGGACCAAAACCATTCCATAAAGCCTCCATTAAAGACTGTCTAGATGGAAGAGCAAAACAGCCCCAAGAATACTAATTGCCAAACACTATCCTTTCATTGGCACGTCACTCTTAAAAGATGCCAGCAATTGTTTTATGTTTATGGCAGAGACAACATCAGATGTGAAATTTGCTTTAGCCTCAAGATACACATACAATCCAAATATAATCTAGCTAATTAGACATTGTTCTGCATTAAACACAGGGATAATTGGGAACTGAAATAAGATTGCAGATTGCAGGCATGACCCAAGTGTCCATGAAGGACTTTTCCAAGACCTGGGGATTAAAAGATGTAATGCAGTAATAGTATCTATTACAGGAGCATCTCTAGTGATAATAGATCAACAGCATCAGCATGGGACTGGGCAATGGAATCCTGCTCCTTTTTAATGTGTGTTGCATAGTAGGCAAAGAGGATGGAATTTCAATAGATCTGGTCATGCCCTCCAAGGGATCTTGGAATTCTAGTGGACAATCACTTAAATATGAGCCAGCAGTGTGCTGCACCCGACAAAAAAGCCAACACAGTGCTAGGCTGCATTAACAGAGGGATATAATCAAGATCACTTGAAGTGTTAATATCACTTTACAATGCCTTGGTAAGGCCATACTTGGAATATTGCATTACATTTTGGTCGCCACAATATAAAAAAGATGTTGAGACTCCAGAAAGAGTGCAGAGAAGAGCAATAAAGATGATTAGGGGACTGGAAGCTAAAACAAATAAGGAACAGTTGCTGGAATTTGGTATGTCTAGTTTAATGAAAAGAAGGACTAGGGGTGCCATTATATCTGTATTCCAATATCTCAGGGGCTGCCACAAAGAAGAGGGGGTCAGCCTATTCTCCAAAGCATCTGAAGGCAGGACAAGAAGCAACGGATGGAAGCTAATCAAGGAGAGAAGCGACCTAGATCTAAGGAGAAATTTCCTGACAGTTAGAACAATTAATCAGTGGAATGACTTGCTTCCACAAGTTGTGAATGTTCCAATGCTGGAAGTTTTTAAGAAGAGATTAGACAACCATTTGTCTTAAATTGTGTAGGGTTTCCTGGCTGAGCAGGGGGTTGGAGTAGAAGACCTCCAAGGTCCCTTCCAATTCTATTATTCTGCTACCATTTTGATGCTGTTTACTTAACAGCAGATATGCACACAGGTCTAGTCCACAAGAAAGACATTAGACTTTGACTTCCAGTTTTGATGTTGCAGTGTTGCAGATGCAGGAAGATGGGGCTCTGTCTTTCACGTTTCGCCCTGCTGGAGGACCCTGGAAAGGGTCGAAAGTTGCACCGTAGAAGCGGAAAGCAAGGAGGGGATTCTCATTGATCACATGTGGGGGGAAGCCCTCCCATTTGATCCAAGGAAGCCCTCCAAACCGGCAGGGAAAGACTGGCTGCATTCATTTAACCAGTCTGAAGCTGCTGACAACAAAAGTCAACAAGCACTACCCAGCAACCTTACAGCAACATAGATGAAACTGGGTGAGACCTGATCCTTTCTTTATGATTTTAAGACCTCTTCCTGAAAATCTGCCCAAAGCACTCCCCCAGATGAAAGAGGGAAAGGGAATTTCTGCCCCATTCCCTCAGAAAAGAAAAGCGGCAAATTAATTACTTGGGAAAAATGGCGAAACCTATAAGACTTATCTGGAATTAATATATACATACAGCTTGAAAATTTGCGGACTAAAAGTGTTTTTAAGACCTTTTTAAAAAAAAGACTTGAAAAGTTTACAATATAAGTTTTGGATCTAAAAACTGGAAAATGGCATTGATGACATCTAGCGGTGAATTACGGCACTACAATTTATTTATGCCTAAAAGAAACCTGGCTTGAAGCCCAGAACTAGATAAGACTTTGGCTGACCTTGGAAGTTTTTACTATTGAGAAATTGCAACTGAGAAAAAAGGAACAGGCTTGGGGGCTGCTTCTCTTGTGGCAGAGATGATAAACATTCTAAATTTGGCCTGTCTGAATTCCGAACATAAATACTGACTTTCAGAACTGTATTGTGGATCTATTTTCTTGTAGAAGAAACATATGGAACACTTTGGATTATAAATCTTGATTCTTAAACAATCTTCAATGGTTCTTTTTTCTCCCTGGATAGAAAGGATATATTTCTTACTGTTTAGGGGAGATTCAGGAACAGATGGTTGGTTGGATAAATCTATAAAGGATATTTATAAAAAAATTAAATGGATGTTTCATATTCAGCATTAAATAGTAAAACACCATCTTTAACATCTGTTTCTAATAGCCTTAACTTGCCTTATTACCAAGAAAATACTGATGAAACATAGAAAGAAATTATTTCCGTGTTGAAATTAATACAAAAAACAATTACTTTAGCTTTTGAGCAGGTTAATAGTAACACAAAGGAGATAAAAGAACAATTTTCTAATTTAAATCTACAAACTCAGAAAACAACTACAGAAAAGGAATCAGCAACCCAGGAAATAGAAGGAAAACTAGAGAATGCTGACACAAACATTGACAATCTAAAGGACGAAACTAATGACCAGACTCAGATAAATGAAAACTCAGAAGACACAATGATAATATTGGAAACGGAAAAGACATTTTATAAATCAAGGTTTCAGAATATACTGGATGACAAGGAAGGAGAGCTGATGGGATGGAAGATAAAGTCATTAACAGAACTGGAACTGGACAAGGAGGGAGGTGGTTTAATGAATATCAATGGGGTAGCTCTTCCAAAAACACTTTAGCTGAACTGTTTCTCTTGTTTCAAATAATATATACAAAAATAGAGGAAGAATTATTTGATGATCCAAATGCACTGACTTGGAAAGTTAGTTGGCAAAGAAAGAAAGCTAGAGTAGGATTGAAGGAAATAGAAGCTTTGACCTATTAGAGGAGATGCTATATTATTAATTAGAGGTTTGAATATGGTTAAGAATAGATAGTTAGAAATAGAAGTATTATTATAACTAGATAGTTAGATAATCAGAATATTATATCTTGGTATGAAAAGGGAAATAAGAATATGTTAAGAACTTTGAATAAGGGATGCTTTTGGTTGTCCAAATATAACTTGTTTTGAAATTATAAATGATTGGGATAATTTGAATATGGATGGGAAATTAAAATTGAAAAAAGCGAAAATAGGATGCTTTAGCTAGAAAAGATATTTTAAACTGATATTATTGATATCATTAGAAAAATGTAACAAATGTTGGTATGCAATTGCATGTTTACTAACAATAATAAGAATTGTATTTGCTTAGTGCGGAAAAATGGTTATCACCAAAAGAAGAGAGGATGTACTGGTGGGTGTAATATTGGACTTAGTTGGAAGAAGCTTATATGTACCACAGAATCACTAATGGACTCAGTCATCACATTGTCTATTGAGCACTTGTTTGTAAAAATAGAAAATTAATACATTTTTATATATATAAAAAGAAAGAAATTAGACTTTTCACTCTAAGGATACAAGATGTACTCTTAGACTGATTTTTCATTTCAGAGTTCACATGACATGGACCAAAAAATAGCCTAAGAGAGTCATGGACCATTTCTAATCACTTCATATCAATATGCCAGACTATAACACAGAATTAAATTACAAAGCTAGCCTAAAAGGCAAATTTAATAAAGAATTAATCAGGATTTTTAATATAAATTATACACCCGAAATACCTATTAGCAGAGTTTGGAATAATATGAAAGCATAGGAGAGGAGCTTTGTCATCAGCAAAACTAATCATATAGCTAAGCAAAAAAAACACAACCAAACCCAAATTTTTAAAAAAGTATGATTACAAAATAAAGCATTATTAGAATAGCCTCAGGATAAGAAGATCAGGAAAAGGAAGAGTTTCAGAACACTTTTTTTTTTAGAAGTGAACTTGAAACAATAGAAATTCATTCATCGTATGGCCTATATACAAATCAAAAATATAAATCTGGTGGTAAGATTTCGAAACACATGGTAGTATTAAGCCCTAAAAGCGAGAAACAATTTGTATAGCAAGCATCCGCAATAAACTCAAAATCTGATGTTACAAACTTGAAGATATTGATGAAAAATATTCCAGAAATGTTGAGAAAATCATAGACTTAGAAAAATCCAAAAGAAACCAGAATCCACATTTACAATAGCTGAGATGAGAGAAGGAGAGATTTAAAAATTCCTTCACTGCAGCATCATAAAGAATGTAAACAAATCAAAGCTGAAATATTAATAGAACTATTTGGTATTTGAAGAATGGCAATGGACCCGGTGGTCAGGACAGGAGATATTTTATAAATACATCTAAGAAAAAGAATGTTATTGAAGCTTTCAACCTTTGGACTCACCTAGTAGAGAAAGAGGCAGTCCACAAATACAAAAAGATGCCAAAATCACTAGTATTTATTTATTTAATCAGTCAATTATACTATTTGAATGGCCACTCATCTCCCTTCCACAAATCTGATCAGCTAACAATTTAAAAAATAAGAATAAACCACACACACACACACACACACACACATACACACACATTCATACACATCCTATGGACCACATGTTAGTCCACAATACAGAGTCCCATATCACTTATTAACTAAGATGCTAAACCAGTATGTTCCACTGATGGTTAGAAGACTTGGGATATTTAACCAGTGGTGGGATTCAAATATGTGAACAACTGGTTCTCTGTGTGGATGCTGCTTTTAGAAGTCCATTCTGGGCCTTGGCAACAAAAAATAGCTACCGGTTCTGCCAAAGTGGTGCAAACTGGCTGAATCCCACCACTGCATTTAACAGAATCTGTTTGATTAGATCAAACTAATTGCAGAGTTTACAGAAACATGTACTAGTCTTCTTAGCCTTATTCTTCACTGTATTTTTTCCAAAATGAAGACCTTAGGGATAATTATATACTGTATACAAACCTTTTCATTCTAAATTAAAATTTAGCAAAGCCTTTTTATATTTACTTTCCCAACTATATTTCCAGTTGAATGATTCAGCTAACTGATGGTAGGGGAAACAGGAAACGAACTTCAACTTCATTTGCTTTAGCAATGAAAGTCATAGAATGGGAGGACTTCCGGTGGCAGGCGATTTCGTCGGTCGCAGCTGTTTGCTGCCTCCCGCCTGTTTTGCGTAAAAGCCGGTTTGACAGCCAGCATCAGCTGTCAAACGGCTTGATACCTTTCCCCTGGGCATAAGGGGATAGGTGAGCTGCCCGGGGTAGGAGTTGAGTTCCCGAGTCGTCCTATATGGACGATGCAGGCGAGAAC
>NW_015390610.1:0-15192 GCF_001527695.2 Protobothrops mucrosquamatus | reverse complement strand
TAATTTTTATTAATACGGAGGAGATGGATTGTTTAAGTTTAGACTTTGGAGTTAGAGATATTAATATTTGTTTACTTGTATTTGAATATTAGCCTAGGTTGGTTTGGGAAGTCCGGGGGGTGGGGGGATGGGATATAACATTGTGTAATATCTGTGATGTATTTCTTTTTTTTATGATAAAAACAATAAAAATTTTATACTGAAAAAAAAAAAAAAAAAAAGTCATAGAATGGGAGACAAAGTACCTCAGAGATCATCTAGTTCAACTTTTCCCACTGCACCCAATGCTGAAATCAACCCTTACAGCTTCTCAAACAGATGGTGAACAACTCTTACCATTTAAAAATGTTCCTTGTTGTCCTATCAAAATCTACTTCCTTGCCATTTAAACAATTGTTTCTTGTTCTGTCTTCTGCAACAATTCTAAACAAATCTTCCCATCTTCTATATAACAGCCTTTAAGATACTTGAACACAATTATTGTGTCCACAATACCTGAACACAATTATCCCTGCGTTCTTCTTCTCTCCAAGCTAAACCTACTCAACACCCCAGCAAGCAAATTACAATGATACAATGATACATTGCAACATGTTCCTAAATGCATGTCATAAATGCTATGATTATATTTTTAATCCTGATATCTGACAAAAGAATACAACGTTTATCATTTGCGTAATACATGTTTGTCGCTTGACACACATAATGATTATCATGTTCCAACAATTTTTACAGGGTTTTCATGACCTTCTTTGCTCTCTTCTGGACATACCTTCTTGAAAGGTGGTATGCAGAATCCAGTACAAAATTCCAAGTGCAATTTGACAAATGCAGAATTGAAAGGAACAATGACTTATTAGCTTGATAATCTTGGTATTACCCTGGGTCTATATTTCCATTTTCTGTAGCTGCATCAAATGTTGACTCATGTCCACCCCAACGATGCCGCGGACCACCCCAACGATGCTGCGGAAGTGATGTCCCGGTGCCTGGAGGCCGTGCGAGTCTGGATGGGGAGGAACAGGCTTCGACTCAACCCGTCCAAGACCGAGTGGCTGTGGTTTCCGGCGTCACGTCATAGCCAGTTGGTTCCATCTCTGGCTATCGGGGGCGAGTCATTAGCTCCCGCGGAGAGGGCCCGCAACCTGGGCGTCCTCCTGGATGCTCGGCTGTCTTTAGACGATCATGTGATGGCCGTGGCCAGGGGGGCTTTTCATCAGGCTCGCCTGATATGCCAGTTGCGCCCCTTTCTGGATTGGGACGCCCTACGCACGGTCACTCAAGCCCTCGTTGTTTCCCGCCTGGACTATTGCAATGCTCTCTACATGGGACTCCCCTTGAGGTGCACCTGGAGGCTCCAGCTAGTTCAGAATGCGGTTGCGCAGGGGATTTTGGGGGCCTCTAGATGCTCCCATGTAACACCTCTCCTGCGTGAGCTGCACTGGCTGCCAGTGGCCTTCCAGGTGCGCTTCAAGGTGTTAGTAACAACTTTTAAAGCGCTCCATGGCAATGGACCCAGGTATTTGCAAGACCGCCTCCTACCAAATATCTCCCTTCGACCAGTACGCTCCCACAGAGAGGGCCTCCTTAGGGTACCGTCGGCCAGACAATGCCGGCTGGCGACCCCCAGGGGGAGAGCCTTCTCTGTGGCAGCTCCTGCCCTCTGGAATGACCTGCCCCCCGACCTACGTACAATTGCAGACCTGCGCCTCTTCCGCCGAGCCCTGAAAACTCATCTGTTCCATGCGGCTGGCCTGGCATAGTTTTGATTGGGTTTTGTTAGGGGTTTTATATTTTAGAGCAGGCTTTTATGTAATATTTACTGTGATTTTTATTATTGCCTGTTCACCGCCCTGAGTCCCGTAAGGGAGATAGGGCGGTATATAAATTTAAATAATAAATAAATAAATAAATGTTCATATGATTTACCAAGATTCCCAATTCCTTTTCACATTCTAATGCTCCCGATCTTTTTGTAATCTGCAAATTTGATAATTTTATTTTCAACCTAGTCATTTATACATAGCACAGAGTCTAGAAATTCTTCTGAACCTTGAAATTGTCTTCAAAAGTTTTTGCTATCTTTCTATAATCTGCAAATTTGATAATTTTATTTTCAACCTTGTCATTTATAAGTAGCACAGAGCCTAGAAAAAAACCCTGCATCTCAAGACTTCCCTTCAGCTACACACACAATCATTGGTGTACACTAAATAAGGAATTGTCAACCTGCTCATTATCCATCTAGTGTCAGACCTCTTACTGTTGTTTTCCTGTTTTGCCAAGTGCTCTGATGAACTCTAGGTAGACAAATCCCTTATTCCAATGATGGACTAAACTGGTTCATCCAGTTGGCAACTTTAAGATGTGTGGATTTCAATTCCCAGCATGGCTGGCTGAGAAATTCTGAGAGCTGAAATCCATACATCTTAATGTTGCTAAGGTTGAGAAACATTGGGTTAATCAATCAAACAGGAAGATTCTCATGTAAGGGAATGACAAAAGCCATCTAGGAGTTGATGAACTATGCTCTTTCCCCACCCTCTTCCTTTTATTAATAACCTAGCAAAATAAGCTTTGTTTGTGTCATTTAATTTACTTTCTTTAAATTAACATCCAGGAGATTATATTCTATATTTATCACCTAAGTATGAAAGAACGTATCGTGAGAAATCGATGTGGACTTCTTGTTAACAAAAGATTTAGAAACAGTGTATTGTACATAAAAACATACCCAGAAGCTGATATAGATTTTAATCATAATTGAGGAGGAACAAAATGAGGATAAGTCTGAAAACCGTCAAAAGGAAATGGAAAATACAAGAAATGATAGAAACTACAGGATCCAAAGGTTATCACATCATAGAAGCAAAGGAGAAAAATGTGGAGGGAAATGTTAACAACAGGAACAATATTTATGAAAATAGAACACGATTGGTATGATTGATACAAGTACTAATGAAAATTTCTGATTGTCGATAAGAAGGAATGGATGGTAAAAGTTTAGTGCTAATGGAAGAACATCATCAATGAAAAACATAAATATGAAAAAAAATATAAAGGAGTATCAGAAGATCAGAGAACTATTTGATCTGCAAATGAAATTAGTAATAAACATAGGAAACTATAAGCTAAATACCATACTTGTAAATAAGCATAAAAAAATAAATGAAATTATAAGTGTACACAGAATTCAACATGTCAATATACTGATTGGTAAGGAAGGAAAATAATGGACACTGAAGGATAGCTACATACATGGGAAAGTATATATGAAAGATTTTTTTTGTTTGATTTTTGTTCCACCTCCATCCTAACAATGACAGCATTCCGCCTTGAAAATATACGCAGATGATGCTGCCACTCTTGCTCTCAACTGGAGGACTAAGAGCCCTTGGACGTCTACTTTCCACTATTCTGAGGAAAAGCTCAACACAAATTATCCAAAATCAAAACATTTGATATTTTCTAAGCATCTAATGAAATATGTCTGGCAGATCAGTGGATATGAGATAGAACAAATTAAATGTTGACATATCAGGATGATCTCCAAGCCTCAAGATCCTGAATGCATGTTATTGTGTCTGTTCAGAGAACTTTGGCTGTGATTTTCACATTCTTTTACCAAAATAAGATTTATTTATGTCTTCTCTACAATTAGTTTTTCAGGATAAGGCCAAAATGTTCTGTGGTGCCTCCGTCTCCAAGAACTACTTTTTTCTAGCGACAGTTTAACCAAAGTTCTTGAGATTTACCTTTTGGATCCCTCAGTGGGGTTTCAGTACTACCCTTTATTTCCAGGCAGGTCTTAACTTATATACAAAAGCACAATTTTGGATAATTAAGATCATTCACTGGCTTCAACTGACACTCTTTCTCATTAATTTAGCTCCACCACAGTGTCAGACAGCTTCTATTCAACCTGGAAGAAGATCTTGAAAGTAAAAATATAAAAATGAGTCTGTCTGTGTAACAGCCCTACATTCTTTCAGCTTTACCAAACCCAAAGAAATTTTCAAACAGTAAATGATGGAAATCCATCGGTAGAGAGAGAGAAAAAGAAAAACCTAATTAAATATTTTCTCCCAATTAAATGTCTGCATAATCTTGCTATTGAAAAATATTACAGGGTCTTTATCTTAGCACATTTTAATATATTACCTGCAGCTTTACTAGAAAGAATATACCAATATATCTACTTTATAGAGAGATTTGTCTCAATCGTTCAAGAATAGCTGAAACGGTGTGCTGTTTGTTGCTATATGCTGATTTTATGATGAAATTTGCCTCCTGCATTAAACTCCACTTCTAAGAAAGTTTCCTGGCAGACCAGACACATTCTATATCTTACTTCTTACAGATCATTATGATTGTGTCACTTTAAAGTTGTCAAAGTCTGTTTCAGAGTTTGATTTCTTTGGAAACAGGGAGTAAAACAAGGTAATTATTATTCAACCTGCTTAGAAACAAAGATTGTTATGTTGCAGCCCAATATAAATGTTATGTCATTTTATACTGTTCTGTGTTATAATGAAGTACATTCTTTTTTACACTTTTGTAAAGTAATTTTATAATGTAATCATTATGCTTAAGTATCTTAATATTTTAGTATTCTCCTACTTGAATATTATTGTCTCACTTTATCCTGTTGTCTTTTTTCCACTAGTTTTATTAATCATTTTTATGTACTTCCATTGAGTTCTGTAAATTATGTTACTTAACTGTATATTTTTCTGGTGACCATAATAAAAATGGTTTATTCTGAGTGAGCACATTATCTTTTTTTTTTCAAAACAACAGAACATCATAACATAATTATGCAAACTATATATAGAGAGAATAAAGCAATTAAAACATTTTGAAAATGGCAATATGGTGGAATCTGATGACATTTCTGCAGAAATATTAAAACTAATGGACAAAATTGTTGACTATAATCTCTGATACTCAGATGATTCTAAATGAATGGATATAAGATTAATACCCATATCTATTACTCCACCTAAAATAAAAAATGGGGGGGGGGGAAATGCAATGAATGCCACATGATAAGCTTGATGTTTTGAAAATATTTCACAAAATGGTACACAACAAGTTTTATGGAAAATGTGAAGTGTTTCAAATGGAATCCCATTTGGATTCTTAAAAGGATTAGTTACCAGAGATGCTAAATTTAGTATAGGGCACTTAAAAGAGTATTAGAGAATTGAATGTGAATATTAATGCCTGTTCTATTTTTAAAAAAGCATTTGATTGAATGTAGTATGGCAAGTTGCTAGATATAGTGAAAACTATAGGGCTGTGTGACAGGCTATATTTTATTATGAATTTATTTTGAAAACAAACTGCAGCTGTTGAAGTAGAAGGAAAAAATGATAAAACAATTACATGGAATGTGACAAGGAGTTGTATTAACATCCTTTTAATTTAATACATACTTTAGAAGAATGTCAGAAAGGTATTGACATTAATGACATAATAATAAATTATGATATACAGATGAAGCAATTCTCTAATTAGAGAGTCATGTTTATGTGCATCAGCGGAGCAAATTTTATGGGCTAAAGAAAGATTCATAGAGTGCACAGCACTGGAAGAGATAAATAAGCACATCTGGGGCAGGAATAGGCAGATGTCTTAAGCTCTTCCTCTCTGATGCTATGCAACTTAAAAATTACATCTTCTCTCCCAATTTTTTTCTCTCTCCACATATTTTTGTGCAAAAAATTCTGGGGTACCTGGGATATGAATCTGTTTTTCTCAGAAATAGAATATTGGGGTGTGCACATTTCACATTTTTTTTTCAACTGAGTAAGACTAAGTGTTCTGAGTAATCTGAGTGTCTCTGGAAGAATTGCTCCCCCATAACATTCTGATGGAGCAAAGATTTGGATACATGGAGTATACCCGTGGTTTAAAAAAAATGCATTGTTTTATCCATAATTTCTACTCCCAATTATTTTTGTGGGTGCAACTACTTTTACGGTCTTTGATCTGGTATCCTTACTGCCATATTTATCTGCCATCAGCTTTGACCTATAGCTTTGTTTTCTGGCAAGCCTCCCCTTTTCACACATCTCCTTAAGTAGAGGTGTTACAAATTTCTGATTAGAATCAAGTTCTTTTTCCCTTAATCTTATTTTATTCTTTCCCCTCCTTATTCCTGTTCTTTTCTGTCCTTATTATTATAGAGTTATTAGCGGTTGATATTTTATTAATTTGTTATTTCTGTGGCATAATCTATCAAGGCTTCCTAGGCTCCCAAGTTTATTAACTGGATGGCACTTTCATAATGAAGAGAACATAAAATAAAACAGCTCTATCTTTTCTGAAAAATTAATTGTATTAGCAAGAGATGAGCTAATGAACATTAAGAAACTCCTTATTTTTGAGTGAAATCTCTATTGTATTTGTAAGATGTTGACCTTCAAAACAAAAATGCCGGTAGGCTGTTCATCCTCAACAGACTTCAGGTTTGTGGGATCCATTCTGGTTTTTTGCCAGAACCTCAATAATTAGCAGCTGGAATAAGTTACAAAAGACATAGAATGAAATAATTGGAATCTTGACTTTCAAAATATATTGTTCATTGGTGGATGAAATTTGGAACTTTTTTTTTAAGCCAAAGAGAATAAGGAAGTTTAACTCAGTGAGGAATAACTTTTATGAAGCCAAAACATACACTGGCCCGTTCCACAAAAGAGAACACAATTTCCTCACACAAAAATTAACAAGTAGATGAGATCAAAATTAAATCAGATGTATTACCTATGAATAGTAGCTGTATGCAATCAGTTTAATTTTCATATGAACACTCTTAATGATTCCCCATCTCAACTGATTCTCTTAAATAAATTAAGAAGTAAATAAGAAAGAGCTCCATTGTCTCATTCACTTACACACACACACACACACATACACACAACAATTCTTTGTTAGCAATCCAAATTTTGAAAAACACATACATACATACATATATATAAGACACATAAACTTCCCATCTAAAAAATATGTTCCAGCAAGGCAAAGATCTCTCGATAGATCCAGATTTCATAAAATCATAGAGCTGGAAAGAATCTTGGAAATCTAGTCCAACCAACTCCCGAGGGAGAGTCCTTATACCACTATGGACAAATGGTTGTTCAATCTTTTCTTGAAAACCTCCAACGATGGAGCACTCAAAACTCCAGGAGGCAAGCTGTTCCATTGATAGTTCTCACTTTCAGGAAATTCCACCTTAGTTCCCAGTTTGATCCCCCTCTTACAAACTTCCATCCATTGCTTCTTGTCCTGCTCTCATGTGCTCTGGAGAATAAATCGATGCTATCATCCCTGTGACAGTCCTTCAAGTATTGGAAGACAGCTATCACCTCCCCCCAAAGAATGAAATATTTTGGGGAATATTAAAAAAAGGCAGGATAGAATATTTCCCCTAAAGGAGAAATGAAGAAAAAATCTTCACAAAGACAGAAAACAGCCCCAGTCTTCCTGCCTCAAGCAGAGGTTGATCTTTAGAAATGCAGATTTTCTAATCCATTCAGGAAGACTTGGCCAATCTATTCATAAACAAAACACTTTCAACCACAGCTCCCACAGAAGGCTGGAGCTGATGGGATTAGAAAAACAAAGACTCATAAAATCTACATTCCCCACCCAGCTCCAAGAACAAGACAGGACCTCCCAGCCACAATGGGAGTCAGGCAACAATAATTAGAATACCAAAAGGGCACTCTCAAGCACAAGTCAAAGTACATTACACAGGAACAGGCATCTCAAATACAAAGCCCAAAGAAGGTATAAAAATCCACCCACTCTCAACTTCATTTTGTCAGCTGTCCCAGAACTGCATGCTGTTGTTGGTTCAGCTCATCAATAAACAGAAACCTTCTTTCTTAAGCAGCCTCCATTTTATTCCCAGCTTGAAACTGGAACTGGTTTTTCTTTCAACAATCCTTAGCAATTAGATGGAGCTTGATCCTTCTCTTTTCTTTGAGAAGAAGGTTTCTTCTCTAATATAGATACCTCTGATATGCTACACCAAACTATTTCGGGAATTATGGATTTGGAATCAATGTTAGGAATAACATAGTACATTTCAATAAAATAAACATTTTAATTTTCAACACATTCCCTTTGGGATATATACAGAACGCGCTTGGTCAGGCTTTGAAGAAAGTTTTCAAAGTCGTTGATCTTGTTTTGCAAATTACAGTTAATTTTAAAATTAAGCCCTTGCCTGAAAATATTCTATAATTATATGCATCATTATTTTGCAATTTTGGAAGGTTTAAATTATGCTTCTCCTGTGTTGTTTATCATTATTTTTGTATTTTGTTTCTTATTACAACTAATCAATTTCAGAAGACCAAGTTAAGATACTTTCATTATACCCTGATTACTCCCACCAGAGTTTGAAGCATTCATGTTGGCTCAGCAGACACAGTGCACCCTTCTTTGAGTATTATATTTATTTAGGACAATTTCATCTGTAAGGTTTTCCTACACATAGTTTCAGAAATTATTTACCACCAGTCAATGGCACAAAGTCAGTGGCATAGAGTTCAAACAAAACAACAGGCCATTATTCTTTGCTGATGCTTCATTTGGCATTTGTGAGCTTGACCTTACTTGTTATACAGTGTTAGTCATTATAAAGGTTTATTCAAAGAGTGATTGACAACCCTCTCTAATTATGCAAATTGTACTGCCTACTTCCAAATCCTTAGGCCTTTATTTGTAAGAAACAAGAGGAATTAGTTATGTTCACTTGAGTTTTCCCCAGTCTTCAAATGAATTCATGCATTTAAATAATTTGATTGCCTTTGGACAAAACGATGGCAAATTACCCATGAAATATTGTACATCTGGCCTAATTTTATTCAACAGTAGCTTTTGCTAAACTGATACAGTCCAGATGCATTGGAACTACCTATCTCCACAATTTGTACATCTCCTTTAAGGCAGGTGACCAAGAGATACAAGGAACAAGTTTCTCAATTGGCAGGTGAGTCAAGGAATGTATCACACTGGGCTTTCAGCTGGCAATAAGCTACTGCTCATAGTTTCACAACCCATGCCACAGCTAGACCCCAGGTCTTTCATACTGTGAGCCCCACACTGTGGAGACTAGAAACCAAGTCCAATGAGGAAGAGTCAAAAGAACTGGAAGTATGTTTAGTCTGCAGAAGAAAAGAGTGAGGGAAGAAAGCAGTTTTCAAATGTCTGAAAGAAGGAACACAACCAGATCCAATTAATTGAAATAATAGGAAAATAGATTCAGGTTAAATATTAGGGAGAATATTCTGACAGAGCCATTAACCAGCCATTAACTCATGAGGTGTTATATTATCAAAGGTCTTCAAAGGGTAAATAATCATGTCAGAAATGCTATGGCAAATCTTGTACCAAGCAGCGTGTTGGATTTGATGACTTCTAAGGTATCTTCCAGCTCCATCGTTCTATAAGTCCCAGCCCACATGGCCCCTCTGGCATCTTGTAATAATAGAAAACTTCCATCCTAATTTGCAGCTCTAAACAAATTAGGAATCATGATAGGATTATTTCAGACAGCACTAATTGGTTGAGCAATGTCTATTCATGCAAGAGTTTTATTCATCCCCCATCCTGTTTTTGCATTGAGCTCACTTTGGTTTCTTCCTTCCATGAGTCCGATTGAAATGCTCAATTTCCTTAATTGTAATTGTTTTCTGGAAACTGGCAAAGGAATTACATGATTTTATGTAATAAATAGGAATTGGCCATCAAAGAAGTGGGCAGTTAAGTAAATTTAATCAGCAATTTAGGCTTGCTTTTCTTCAGTCCCTTCTACTGCCCCACTCCTTCCTAAGTTGTAATACTATAATGATACCGGTAGTTGGAAAAGTCCTTTTCTTCATTGTTATTAGAGAACAATGGAACTGCATCTACATGGAGGGAAGTGTGTAGTGGGGCCAGTGCTTCAACATCTTCATCAATGATTTGGATGAGGGGATAGATGGGGAACTCATCAAATTTGCAGACGACACCAAACTGGCAGGAATAGCCAACACTCTAGAAGACAGGCTTAAGATACAGGAAGATCTTGATAGACTTGAACATTGGGTGCCATCTAACAAAATGAAATTCAGTGGTGAAAAAAGTAAGGTTCTACATTTAGGCAAGAAAAACCAAATGTGCAGGTACAGTATAGGTGGTACCTGGCTCAATAGTAGTAACTGTGAAAGGGATCTCGGAATCCTAGTGGACAATTACTTAAATATGAGCCAGCAGTGTGCTGCAGCTGCCAAAAAAGCCAACACAGTGCTAGGCTGCATTAACAGAGGGAGAGAATCAAGATCACATGAAGTGTTAATATCATTTTACAATGCCTTGATAAGGCCACACTTGGAATATTGCATCCAGTTTTGGTCACCACAATGTAAAAAAGATGTTGAGATTCTAGAAAGAGTACAGAGAAGAGCAACAAAGATGATTAGGGGACTGGAGGCTAAAACATATAAGGAACGGTTGCTAGAATTGGGTATGTCTAGTTTAATAAAGAGAAGGACGAGGGGTGACATGATAGCAGCGTTCCAATATCTCAGGGGCTGCCACAAAGAAGAGGGAGTCAAGCTATTCTCCACAGCATCTGAAGGCAAGACAAGAAGCAATGGATGGAAACTAACCAAAGAGAGAAACAACCTAGAACTAAGGAGAAATTTCCTGACAGTTGGAACAATTAATCAGTGGAACAACCTGCCTCTAGAAGTTGTGAATGCTCCAACACTGGAAGTTTTTAAGAAGAGACTGGACAGCCATTTGTCTGAAATGGTATAGGGTTTCCTGCCTGAGCAGGGGGTTGGACTAGATAACCTCCAAGGTCCCGTCCAACTTTATTGTTGTTGTTGTTGTTGTTGTTGAGACAAAAACCTGTCAAGATTTAGAGTGCCACCAATCTGGTCCACTGTCCTCAACTCTCTGGGTGTTCCTGATCTGCCAACCCTTTTATGAAATAGTAAACAATGCCACCTTTTTCACCATCTTCCCATGACTTTTTGCCTCCATTCTATTTCTCATTGGCTCTTTCTTTCTTCAGTCTGGGCACTCAGTTACTCCCACCCTTGTCATCTTCTGCTTGGACTATTGCAACACACTCTACATGGGGCTACCCTTGAAGACAATTTGGAAGCTACAATTGGTCCAGAATGCAGCAGCATGGACAAAGGAGAAGTTGTTGCCTGGAGGTGGTTTGTGCACTAACAAAGAAGGCACCGCGACCTCTTCCCTCCAAACCCTTGTTTTTTAGTTTATTTTAATTTTTGTAATTTTAATATTTTTATATTTATAATTGTTGGATATTTATATATTTTATTTTATTGTAAGCTGCTCAGAATCACCATGAACAAATAAATTAAATAATACTAATACTAATACTAATACTAATACTAATACTAATAATAATAATAATAATAATAATAATAATAATAATAATAATATATCAGAAGAGTGGATGAATCTAAGAGGAATCAATCTTGAATTCCCTCCTATATGTTGACTCTAGTGCAGGATGTGAATACCATTTAACCTGCTGAGAATCATGTCTTGGGTCTATCAAAAGTCATTTTCATTCAATTGAAAAATTCTGAGTTATATCCAGCTCAGTCACATTTGATTTCAACATGTAGCAAGTGCTGTATAATATTAGAAATTTAAAAGGGTTAATTCTCTCCAAAATACTTGGGAGTTAAGTATGACCATGATCATAGAAGCTCAGCAAAAATGTGTACTAAAAGCCAGGAATATTATTACCTGTTCCAGGTACAAGCTATGAAAAGAAATACTGCAAGTCTCCTTTCAGGAAATCAGCTGAATGAGAAGAAGCAATGCAGACTTGCACAAAATAAATGCAATAAACAAGAGCTGCCCCCCAAAAATAAAATCCAGCCAATTTCAGTAGTGAATTGCTTACAATATTCTCATATGCATCAGAATCAGAAAACCAGCTATGGAGTTGGTGGTACTATTGAATAATAAGTAGATCAAGTCTAATAAAGAGGTTGCAGGGCAGATTCGTTGCCTCTTTTTGCCTGTCTTCACAAGATGTAAGATCTGCATTGATACTTTCAGGAAATAAGCCTGAATGATATAAAAAGTACTAAACCTCTAGATCTTATTGACAAAATGAAAAGTTATCACCTGGACTAGATCATATTTGTCAAAGAGTTCACAAAGCTCTCTATTGTGAAATTTTTGATCTTACAATATATAAATAAAAGATACCCTTTAGCAGGAATGTTTTTTAAAAAGACTCTGTAGAAC
The DNA here is from genome assembly GCF_001527695.2 of Protobothrops mucrosquamatus. Lineage (NCBI taxonomy): Eukaryota > Metazoa > Chordata > Lepidosauria > Squamata > Viperidae > Protobothrops > Protobothrops mucrosquamatus. The sequence goes on along the minus strand of NW_015390610.1, from coordinate 2,895 downwards.
ACCCATTCAGCCGAACATCTTTCTAAGTGAATGATTGAAAAGCTTATTTTTATTTCATCATGCAATTTAGAGGCTGTCCTGCAGACAGTTCCAGATGGCTTACATTTTAAAAAGAAGGAAACAATAAAATAGAAAAACAGTTCATGTACAAACTCTACAGGAGCGTATGGCTATTCTACTCCAAAGCCTAGGAGAATAACGAAGATTTAGAGGCTTTGAGAACATTATCATGGTGGGAGCCATATGGATCTCTGGGAGCCACTATTTCAGAGGGCAGAGGCCATGACAGAATTGTATTAAAAGTTGTACTAGGGGAAAAATGATTTTATGCTATCAAGTTGGTGATAACTCTTAGCTACCATATAGATTATTTTTTTGGGGGGGGAATAAAATTAATAGATGTATTAAACAAGTTAATCAACATGGTTTCTTTTATTAATAAAACTTGTCTTACTAATAACCTTCCAAACAAGTGGATAGGAGTGATCTAATAGACATTGTTTAACCAGACTCTCAAACATTTTAAAAATTAAATCTCTCTCTAAAGGTTCATAAAGGAACCGTAGTGGCATAGAGGTTAGAACGCGGTATTGCAGGCTAACTATGCACACAGCCAGGAGTTCAATCCTGAAGGTTGACTCAGCCTTCCATCCTTCTGAGTTCAGTAAAATGATGAGCCAAATTGTTTGGGGGGGGGGCAATATGCTGACCGTGTAAACCATTCAGAGAGTGCTATAAAGCACTGTGGAATGGTATAAGTGCTATTGCTATTGCTAGTGCTACAGGATCTGGAACTGGGGATAAGCAATGACATCATCTGAATTGCTGAAGACACTAAAGTATATAAATTTCAGAACAAAAGAGGCCAAGGAACCCTTTGTAATGTATTAGGATATTGTTTTTACCACCATGCCCAATGATTGAGCATTGTTAATTGATGACCTTGGTTGACCTAAATGTTATAAGTCTTGCCAACTCATAGATGTTAGTTCTTGTAGACTTTTTTAAACTGAAATCTAGTTTCAGGAAAAGATACTCCTGATTATCATGGTTTGGTCTGATCAGTAGAATAGATTCAACATTCTCCAAAGAGAATGGGCAAAAAAAAAAAAGGTAAAGTGATGCATACTGGAATGGTTCATTCGGATTATAAATAAACAATAAGCCATTTGATTTGATTTGATTTGATTTGATTTGATTTGATTTGTAACCAGAATCCTACTAAAACTCTCCACTCCCACCCCAACCTCTGCTATTTATTTCAGCTGCAATACAATTTGAAACCCATTGTTCCTTGAGGTTTCTTCTTCAGGTACCTCTTGAAGCTACACTTCAATGGTCGATTCCCAAATTCAGATGAACTCTCCTTAGTGCACCTTCCTGGCAAACTTTTATTAGGTCAAAAAGCCCTTTGTATAAACCAGGGGTAGGCAACCTTGGCTCTTTTATGACTCGTGGACTTCAACTCCCATGCTGGCTCAGGAATTCTGGGAGTTGAAATCCACGAGTCATAAAAGAGCCAAGGTTGCCTACCCCTGGAAACTCTCCAAATAAAAGACATGTCCGGCAGCAGTAGCAATGAATGCTGTTGCCATTTTGATAGTGAACTGAAAAAAAAGGCACTGAATATTTAAATACAGTACATTGTTTTTACCTTAAAATCAGATTTTTAAAAGTCAACTAGATGTATCATACAAAATCTGGTGTCTTCCCAAATAGAAGTTTGTTTCTTGCAAACTTCATCAGGCATAAAAGATGTGACCCAGAGTTGTTTACAGTGCCAATCATACCTCATTATATGCTTAACATAAAGATGAATAGGATAAGAAAACACTCCTTTGAGGGTCCTGTTTACCATTTATGTGATATATCTAAGATGCAGTATTAGCCTCCTAAATGTCATTCATGATTAGCATTTTTTCATCTACCTTTCACAGGCTCAGTTTTTAAGCCCTTAAAAAGAATTACTAAACTGGTAAGTACAGCTGCCCATCAAACTGAAAATCACCTTGCACATCTGAATGTCAAATTGTTGCAGGGGAATTCCACACAGTTCTCCAATTAAGAAAGTGCAGAATATACCATAGGGAAATGTGTGCAGCATAAAAATCATATAATATGAAAATAATGCCCACAATCTATTACTTCCGGTGAAATTGCTTTCCATAAATCCCAAAAACATTTCACTTCTCATCCAAAAAACCTCTTCAGTTCTGTCCAAAGAAGATTCTTGGATGAGAAGCAAAATGTCTTTAAGGAAAAAAAAAAAAAGAAAGAAAGAAACTCCAGTTGTCTTTTGAAAAAGCACTTTTGGGAAAACTATTATCTGAATGGCCGAGAATCTCCATAGGCTTTCAATAAATGTGTCTAAGGGATAAGTGAGCACTAAATATATTCCAGTTAATAATAATAATAATAATAATAATAATAATAATAATAATAATAATAATAATAATAATAATAATAATAATAATAATAATAATAATAATAATAATAATAATAATAATAATAATAATAATAATAATAAAGTTGGAAGGGACATTAGAGGTCATCTAGTCCAACCCCCTGCTCAGTCAGGAAACCCTACACGATTTCAGACAAATGGCTGTCCAGTCTCTTCTTAAACACTTCCAGTGTTGGAGCATTCACCGCTTCTGGAGGCAGGTTGTTCCACTAATTAATTGTTCTAACTGTCAGGAAGTTTCTCCTTAGTTCTAGGTTGCTTCTCTCCTTGATTAGTTTCCATCCATTGCTTCTTGTCCTGCCTTCAGGTGCTTTGGAGAATAGCTTGACTCCCTCATCTTTGTGGCAACCCCTGAGATATTGGAACACTGCTATCATGTCACACACACCCCCAGTCCTTCTCTTCATTAAACTAGACATTCCCAATTCCAG
>NW_015390609.1:49765-52727 GCF_001527695.2 Protobothrops mucrosquamatus | reverse complement strand
AAGAAGAAGAAGAAGAAGAAGAAGAAGAAGAAGAAGAAGAAGAAGAAGAAGAAGAAGAAGAAGAAGAAGAAGAAGAAGAAGAAGAAGAAGAAGAAGAAGAAGAAGAAGAAGAAGAAGTTGGAAGGGACCTTGGAGGTCATCTAGTCCAACCCCCTGCTCAGGCAGGAAACCCTATACCATTTCAGACAAATGGCTGTCTAGTTTCTTCTTAAAAACTTCCAGTGTTGGCGCATTCATCGCTTCTGGAGGCAGGTTGTTCCACTGGTTAATTGTTCTAACCGTCAGGAAGTTTCTCCTTAGTTCTAGGTTGCTTCTCTCCTTGGTTAGTTCCCATCTGTTGCTACTTGTCCTGCCTTCAGGAGCTTTGGAGAATAGCTTGACTCCCTCTTCTTTGGGGCAGCCCCTGAGATACTGGAACACTGCTATCATGTCCCCCCTCGTCCTTCTCTTCATTAAACTAGACATACCCAATTCCAGCAACCGTTCCTTATATGTCTTAGCCTCCAGTCCCCTAATCATCTCTGTTGCTCTTCTCTGCATTCTTTCTAGAGTCTCAACATCTTTTTTACATCCTGGTGACCAAAACTGGATGCCGTATTCCAAGTGTGGCCTTACCAAGGCATTGTAAAGTGGTATTAATACTTCACGTGATCTTGATTCTATCGCTCTGTTAATGCAGCCTAGCATGTCCTGTGTCTGCTCCAAAAGACACCCTACTTGCTCTGATAGATCTCCTGCAATCGACCAGGGATTCGTAGCCAGCAGCCAAATATTCACAGCAAAGCTTGGCAATGTGGTCCTTTTTTCTTCACCGTACTTCTGTGGATGGGAGGAAAGCTCTTAAGAGCATTAAAAAGAGCTTGTTTGGATTAAACCAAAGGTTGTCTCAGTCCCATCATTTGTTTCCCACAACACCCAGCTAAGTCAGTTGTTTTTCAGTCTTGACAACTGGGCAGTTCTGGGAGTTGAAGTCTGGCTGAGGAGTTCTGGGAGTTGAAGTCCACACACCTTCAAGTTGTCCAGGTGTGGGAAGTCAGAGCCCCCCCCCAGAGAAGGGAATATTAAAAGGGGCAGAAAAATATATTTTTCCTCAAAGGGATTTTTTTAAAAGCAGAAACCAAATCTCTCTGGCCTCAAAGTCTCTGCCCCAAGCAAGAGCCAGCCCTATACAAATGCAAATGTAAAACCATCAGGAAGGTTGGAGCCAGGAAACTCAAGAAGACAAAGAAACTCTTAAGAGTCATTAGCCCCATCCCCAGGGAAGCAGGAGATGACTTTTGGGACACAGTAGGACTAAACCACAGATACTAAGGCCTAGAAAAGCACTCAGACTCAGTTCAAAGTTCATGCCACAGGAAGAGGAAACTATTCCAAACAAAAAGCTAGAGAGGGTATAAAAAGCTACTGCCCATGTGCTCAGCCTCTTCTTCTCTCCTCTGCTCTTTCCTGAAGAACCATCTTTCTGCTTCTTCAATAAACTGTAACCATCTTCCCAAAGCAGTCGCCATGTTGCTTATTTATTCCCGGCTTGGATGAACCAGGATGAAGACTTTATTTCTAACACAGGATTGAGAAACACTGAGCTAAGTGCTTTTTAGTCCTCCCAACTGGGAGTAGAGACACAACTCTCCTGATCCTCTTCCCTGGTAACCATCATTTGGAGATTGTCTCCAATCCAGAAGCAACATTTGGGTTTTAACACTGTCAGCCTTCAATAGAGCTGTTCTCCGTGAATGAACCCAACCCATCCCAGTTAGTAGCTTAGTGTGGGAAGTAAGCCCCCCCCCCAGAAAAAGAAATATTTTTGGGAATATTAAAAGGCAGAATATTATATTTCCCCAAAGGATCTTAAAAGCAGAATACCCCTCCCCCCCAAGTCTCTCTGCCCCAAACAGAAACCAGGCCTGCAGAAATGCAGATGTGATGATCTTGTCAGGAAGATTGGAGTCAGGAAGCTGGGATTAAAAAGAAAGAATCAACAATCCCTCACACCAAAAAACCCAACAATCATCAGCCACAGCCCCAGGGAAGCAGGATATGACTTTTGGGACATAATAGGATTAACCCACCACCATCAGAATACCAGAAAGGCACACTCAGACTCAGGTCAAAGTTCATGCCACAGGAGCAACTCCAAACAAAAGCCCAAGAAGGTATAAAAACCCACCACTCTCTACATGTGATCAGTTTTTTCTAGAGGCATCTTTCTGTCTGGCTCTCCTCTCCAATAAACTACAACCTTCTTTCTAAAGCAGTCTCCATGTTTGTTTATTCCCGGCTTGGACTGGACCCTGATGAAGATTTTTCTTCCAACATTAGCTTTTAAAGTAACCCTCTCCTTTTCCCAAAGAGATGAGAAGCAGTCAGAATTTGCCTTTTGGTTGCCTATCTCTGCCACAATGCTGTCCACATTCCTTTGAGGATATTCAGCTCACCATGTCCTCCCTGGAAGTCTTGTCTGCTCTTTCTGTATGAATTTGGTCCAGTCATTCTTTCTAAGTCTCCTGCTTCATACAATTATTTTTGTGGAGAAAAATAAAGCCCTGATATTAGGGCTTCGGGTAATAATAGTATGTAAGATAGGAAGAAGAGCTATAGATTAAATAGGAAGATATGGAGATAGGAAGAAGAGCTATAGATTAAATAATAGTTTGAAAAATGAAACGAAGGAGGAGGGGTGGCAAAAGTAACTCAGAAGGGACCCTTCCTAGTTTTCAGGATAGTAAAAGCGAGGACAGCTTCACACTTTCCAGATTTTGCTATTGCAACCTTACAAATTCAGAGAAGAGCAACTAAGATGATCAAAGGCCTGGAGACTAAAACATATGAAGAACGGCTGCAGGACTTGGGTTTGGCTAGTCTAAAGAAAAGAAGGAATAGGGGAGACATGATAGCAGTCTTCCAGTATCTGAGGGGCTGCCACAAGGAAGAGGGGGTCATGTTTACCAAAGCACCAGAGGGC
>NW_015390609.1:47839-49204 GCF_001527695.2 Protobothrops mucrosquamatus | reverse complement strand
TGCAACCTTACAAATTCAGAGAAGAGCAACTAAGATGATCAAAGGCCTGGAGACTAAAACATATGAAGAACGGCTGCAGGACTTGGGTTTGGCTAGTCTAAAGAAAAGAAGGAATAGGGGAGACATGATAGCAGTCTTCCAGTATCTGAGGGGCTGCCACAAGGAAGAGGGGGTCATGTTTACCAAAGCACCAGAGGGCAGGACGAGAAACAAGGGTTGGAAAATAATCAAAGAGAGAAACAACCTGGAATTAAGGAGAAACTTCCTGACAATGAGGACAATTAACCAGTGGAACAGCTTACCCCCAGAAATAATGGACACTCCATCACTGGAGATTTTTAAGAAGAGGCTAGACAGTCACTTGTCTGAGATGGTATAGGTTCTCCTGCTTAAGTGGGGGGGGCTGGACTAGAAGACCTCCAAGGTCCCTTCCAGCTCTATTCTATTATTATTATTAAGCTAGACTAGTACTAGTAATAGACACATAGATATAAACAATATCTACATACTGGGCAAAAGAGACAATCAACAAGCCAAAACAAGACCAAAACATCTCCCCACCAATGAACAACACCTAGATGAGCATAGATAAACTCCGAGATGAACATCAGACCAACAAGCAAGAAGTAAAAAAATACGCCAATCAAGGAACTGCCAAGTAAGTTAACAGTAAACAGCCCAACCAAAGAATCTGTAAGACCACCCCCACCAACACTGACAGGGCCAGCCACTAGAATATAAATTGAGAGTAAACCCCATTCCTTACTAGCACTGATGATGCTACCTAGTTGGGTAATGAAACGTCTGCAAGAAAACAGCCAAGATCAGAGAGCACCAAGGACCCCACAGTCCTCCTCCTCCTCCTCCATCCTCCATTACACAAACCCCACTTCTTTCTAGCACTGATGATGTTTCCTAGTTGGATAATGAAACGTTTGCAAGAAAACAACCAAGCTCAGAGAGCACCAAGGATCCCAAAGTCGTCGTCATTGTCCTCCTCCTCCTCCTCCTCCTCCTCCTCCTCCTCCTCCTCTTTCATCCTCTATTCCACAAACCCCACTTCTTTCTAGCATTGATGATGTTACCTAGTTGGGTAATGAAACGTCTGCAAGAAAACAACCAAGATCAGAGAGCACCAAGGACTCCACAACATGGACAAATATTCTCCTTTAGAGTTAATACACCTGATTGGGCTTCTTGTCTGAACTACCTCACAGGGCTAATTCTTAATCAGCACCCAAAATATCTGAAATTATTTTTTGTTTCTCAGGCAATTACCTCTTGTTACTTCCACTTCCTAATTCTGTCTATTGGTGTTGTTGTTTTTTTAAAAAAATCCCTGATCATTCCTGCTGGTCTCTGCTA
>NW_015390609.1:37839-42839 GCF_001527695.2 Protobothrops mucrosquamatus | reverse complement strand
GACTAGACAGTTATTTGACTGGGATGGTACAGGCTCTTCTGCTTGAGCAGGGGGTTGGACTAGAAGGCCTCCAAGGTCCCTTCCAACTCTGCTATTCTATGTCTTCTTCCTAGCTATTCTCAGAGCATATCTAGTTAGGCAACTAGTTGCTTTGACCTGGCAAGATTCTGTCTATAAGTGAAGAAAGAAACTACTCTTAAGTAATTCCATGTCGTGCTTGGTTCTTGGGGCCTGACACAAGCCCTTAGAGACTTGGCTTTTCCTCAAAACTCCAGGTTAACTCATGATCATGGCTTGTTTCGGCTGTGATATGTGTTTCCCATGTTACACAACATCCTTTTCTGTTAATTTTGTTTGCTTTAGATCTGGACTGGTTAGAATAGAATAGAATAGAATAGAATAGAGTAGAGTCTACTCTAGAGTAGAGTAGAGTAGCGTAGCCTAGAGTAGTGTAGAGTAGAATAGAATAGAATATAGAGTCTACTCTAGAGTAGAGTAGAGTCTACTCTAGAGTAGAGTAGAGTAGCCTAGCCTAGCCTAGCCTAGCGTAGAGTAGAGTAGAGTAGAGTAGAGTAGAGTAGAGTAGAGTAGAGTAGAGTAGAGTAGAATAGAATAGAATAGAATAGAATAGAAAAACAGAGTTGGAAGGGACCTTGGAGGTCTTCTAGTCCACCCATTGCTCAAGCGGGAGACCCCATATCATTTCAGACAAGTGACTGTCTAGTCTCTTCTTAAAAACCTCCAGTGATTGAGTGCCCACGATTTCTGAAGGCAAACTGTTCCACTGTTTAATTGTCCTCACTGTCAGGAAGTTTCTCCTTAATTCCAGGTTGCTTCTCTCCTTGTTTAGTTTCCATCCCTTGCTTCTTGTCCTGCCCTCTGGTGCTTGGAGAATAATTTGACCCCCTCTTTTTTGTGGCAGCCCCTCAAATACTGGAACACTGCTATCATGTCACCCCTGTTTCTTCTTTTCTTTACACTAGCCAAACTCAAGTCCTTCAGCCGTTCTTCGTATGTTTTATGTTATATGAATAAAACACCACTGAGAGATGGCTTTGACCGAAGGTGGTCATAAATTAAAACTGTAATTACCGTACTTCACTAACTAAAACTTAGATACCTAAATATAAATCACGGACAGTGAGAGACTCTGTGAAACCTAGTCCCCTTCTGAAATAAAAGAGTTTGTACCATGATCCAGGCTTTTAAGATGTTGTGACACATCAGCAGGTTCAACCGCTCCATATCCTAAATAATTTCCCTGGCTTGTTTGCACTTGATGATTTACGTCTTTACACAAGTCAAAGTTATTCAGAGGTTTGAATCCTTTTGTGATTTATTCCCTGAGACCGCTAGTAAAGTGATGCCCGCTGACATTTTCAATTGAAAGTTTAGTGGGTGGATTGACCCCCCCCCACTGAGTTTTTATCTCCTGTACACAAAGGAAAGAATATCTTGGTGTTGCTAGGGGGAACAGATGTAAACATACTGTCTTACTGCTATCAACGTACCACAAGGCAGATAATAACTAAAGACAACAGTGGGTTACAGTAGCCTGTGAAACTAGAATTCTGTATTAAATAAGAAAGCAAGTAGAAAGAAGAGAATTCTAACATTACAGAATACAAATAGAATGAGAATAACAGAGTTGGAAGGGACATTGAAGCCCTAGCCCAGTGGTTCTCAACCTTTTTAATGCCACGACCCCAACTGGTCGTAAGTCGAGGACTAAACTGGTCGTAAGTCGAGGACTAAACCGTTCGTAAGTCGAGGACTACCCAACCGGTAGTAAGTCGAGGACTTTCCCTGCCCGGGAGCGCCGCGCATGCGTGGTTCCGCCCCCTGCGCTGGCCGAGGCGTAGCTGGCAAGCGGCAGAGACGGAGCAGGCCGACCACCAGCTGGCCCAGCCCAAGGGAGGTAAGGCACCCGCCAGAAAAGGGGAAAAAAATGGCGGACAAAAAAAATGGCGGACAGCCTTGCTTGGCGACCCCCATGAAATGGTCGATCGACCCCAAATGGGGGCCCGACCCACAGGTTGAGAACCACTGCCCTTGCCCTAACCCTCAACCATTCGAGACAACAGTCCAATCTCTTCTTAAAAACCTCCAGTGATGGAGCGCCAGTGGTGGGATTTAGCCGGTTCGCACCAGTTCTGTAGAACCGGTAGCTATTTTTTTGTTGACTTCAGCAAACCGGCTGATGCCCTAGCCCAGGGGTAGGCAACCTTGGCTCTTTTATGACTCGTGGACTTCAACTCCCAGAGTTCCTGAGCCAGCCATGCTGGCTTAGGAATTCTGGGAGTTGAAGTCCACGAGTCATAAAAGAACCAAGGTTGCCTACCTCTGCCCTAGCCCTTTCTCGCAAGGCCCAGAACAGACTGCCGGGAGTGCATGGACGCCACTTCCGGAAGTCCGTTCTGAGCCGGGGAGGCCTCCCAGCCCCAGAACAGCCCACCGGAAGTGCATGGATGCCACTTCTGGAAATCCGTTCTGGGCCTGGGAGGTCTTCCCGACTCAGAATGGATTTCCAGAAGTGGCGTCCATGCAGAGAACCGGTTGTTCAGGTATTTGAATCCCACCACTGTGGAGCACCCACAACCTCAGGAAGCAAGCCATTCCACTGTCAGGAAATTTCTCCTTATTTCTAGGTTGGCTCTTTCTTTAATGATCTTCCATTCTTTACTTCTTGTCCTGTCCTCAAATGCTTTGGAGAATAGGTCAACCTGTCTTGGTGACAGTCCTTCAAGTACTGGAAAACTCCTGTCATGTCAGCCCTAGTCTTTCTCTTTGTTAGACTAGACCAAGGCTTTTCAACCAGTGGTACGGGTACTACCTGTGGTACATTGGCACCTGGCAGGTGGTACGCGACCATCCTAGAAAAGTGGTAGCGGGGGAGGGGAATGAGCTGAACTGGTGGCAGCACCGCACAAGCCTGAGCGAGAGACGGCTGGAGCTGCAGGGCTGTCAGGGCTCAGTGGAAGCGCCAGGATCAGTGCCAGGTTCCAGCTGGAGCTCGGCGCTGATCCTGGCGCTTCCGCTGAGCCCAGAAGAAGCGCCAATCAGCTGGAATGTTGCAGCATCTCCAGGGTCTTGGGATTTACATTCAGATGCTTGGCAACTGATTCATATTTATGACGGTCACAGTGTCCCAGGGTCATGTGAAGTGACCAAAACCTGCTGCCACCATCCAGCAGACGGGGGGAATAAAAACCAAACACCCCCACCCACCCCACCCCCGCTGCCAATCCTCAACAGAAATGCTCACAGCAATGAAAACCTCGGACAGGAGGAAGAGCGCTGCCGGGTGGGCAGGCAGATGTCTTGCTCGGCTGTGGCCTGGGGGGCACTTTTTTCAGTGCCATTGTAACTTTGAACAGTCACTAAGTGAACTGTTGTAAGTCGAGGACTACCTGTACTTTATCACTTTTTTCCTTTTTTTTTTTTTGGTCATCATGTTTTTGACACCTTGCTAGGCGACTGGTGGTACTCGGATATTGCCATATCCTAAAAGTGGCACAATGGGTGAAAAGGTTGAAAAGCCCTGGACTAGACAGAGCCAGTTTTTCCACAACTGTTCATCTCGTACTTTAGCCTCCAGTCCCCTAATCAATCTCTTTCAACATTCAGTCTCTTCTACCCACTTCTAGATAATCCTAGATCATTAATTTAGCATTAACCCATATTTCAGATACGAATATCAAGAGGATCTTCTCTCTCTATTTGACGGGGGGGGGGGGAATTCTCTTTCCTGAAATAGAAAATCTACACTGCGATCTAAGAGGAGACAACGTGCTCCAGATGTTTCACTTTGCACGGGTCCTCCCAAGGACTTGTGCAGACCACAGAAAATTCAGTCAGGATCTGTAGGTTGAGGAAACATTGAAGACTTTTTTTTAAATGCTGCTGTTGTAAGGAGAGCAGAAAATCAACATGGATTGCAGAAGATCAGAGGATCCAAATGTAGCAGCCAAATGGCTGATCTGTGTTGTTTCGTTCCATGTTCTCCGAAATAAGGATGGAAATTGGAGCAGCGATTTCTGCCTCCACCCTATCTGCAAAGAATCTGAAAACCCAGCTTCAAAATCTGACTTTTTTTCGCCATTATATTTCAGCAACGCTACTTGGAGCTATTTAGAAAGTTTAGATAGAGGAGTGTTTCTAAGGTGGAAATGAAATCAGAAATGAGATATCCTAGGTCAGGGGTAGGCAACCTTGGCTCTTGTATGACTCGTGGACTTCAACTCCCAGAATTCCTGAGTCAGCTGGCTCAGGAATTCTGGGAGTTGAAGTCCACGAGTCATACAAGAGCCAAGGTTGCCTACCCCTGTCCTAGGTGTTACCCAATTCCATTCTCATCCTCAAAATCTTTCCCCCAAATGAACATGGAGATGCTGCAAAGGTTGTGTGAAAAACGGACGTAAGTCACTTTTTTCAGTGCTGTTGTAACTTTGAACAGTCATTAATGAGCTGTTGAAAGTCGAGGACTCCCTGTATTATGTTTCATAGTTGGCTTTGTGAGAACTTGGCCAGCGACCCAGGTGCCAATGTGCCCTTTTCTCCTCATTTTTTGCAGAGACAAATGAGAAACATGTTGAAACAAAGAAAATAAAGGCAAGCCGATAACATCCGTAGGTAAGGAAATGCAAATCCTTGGAAAACCAACCCTTTGGGGTGGCAAGTAGGACATCCCATCACCCCTTGCAGAAGCACCCCAAGAGCTTCATAGTCCGTGTTGAAAAACTTGGGAGTTTAGTCTTCATACGTGGTTCAAAGCTTCACCTCCACTCTCAGATATTTAATGCAAATTATAGTTTCCAGAGTTTTTAATTAGCGTCAACTCCAGCTGAGTGGCTATCATCAACAACGCAATCAGACCCAAAGAGCTGCTGTCCCTGGTGCTGATTTTGTTGCCCTTATAATAGACCATAGCTACCCAAAAGTTCTTTCTTTCTTTCTTTCTTTCTTTCTTTCTTTCTTTCTTTCTTTCTTTCTTTCTTTCT